>NW_007381866.1:0-10621 GCF_000475195.1 Diaphorina citri | reverse complement strand
AGAGATGATACCCTGTAGCTTTCCTCAGTTGACAAACATGCACCCTTTCATTCCACAAGATCAGGCTAGAGGCTACGAGTAAAATTGCAAAAAAAGTCACCTTTTTAGACTGCGGGGTTGGAGAAACTTTTTCAGTTTGATCCTAACAGTATAAATGAGGTGTATATTAGTATTAGTACTTTATTTAGACTGTCGAATTAGGACCGACTGTCCAATGACCTTTCATTACCCAGGGGTCGTGCACTATGAAGCTGAATGCCACCACAGAGATGATACCCTGTAGCTTTCCTCAGTTGACAAACATGCACCCTTTCATTCCACAAGATCAGGCTAGAGGCTACGAACAACTCATAGGAGAGTTAGAGACGGACCTATGTGAAATCACAGGCTATGACAAGATCTCATTTCAACCCAACAGGTAAGCAGAATAGTAGTAAAACATCTAGAAACATAATTGAACAAGGGACAAGGGCAGTTAGTTCTAAGTTCTAAACGCTTTGCGATCATTATGAAACGGTTTCAACTACGGAAATGAAAATTTATTTTAAAAAAAATCAACATATGCACATTTTGTTGCTACAATTTGCAATTACTGCTCACAATTTGCTGATCAGTGTTTAAATGAGGCCTTATTTGTCCTTCGGGTGCCCAATAAATTTTCTTTTTCCCTGTGAGTTTTACAGTTGAGGTCGACAGACTCCACTTCTATTAACAATTTTTTATTGAAACCTGCCTTACTATTTCAGCGGAGCTCAAGGCGAATATGCCGGGTTGCGTGCTATCCAATGCTATCATCAGGCGCAAGATGCGCACCACAGGAACGTGTGTCTTATTCCGGTTTCTGCGCATGGCACGAATCCTGCATCTGCGCAGATGGCGGGAATGAGTGTAGAGCCTGTCAGTGTGCGCAAAGATGGGACGATAGATTTCTCCGACCTTGAAACAAAGGTGGGTAGCCAGTCCCTACACATGCAACTTTTTAAGCAAATATTATATCTTCAAATAAGTAGCCTCCGTGTAAGCGCTAGGTCGTAGGTTCGATTCCCGCCCGAGCGGATTTTATCCTAAACAGTTAAATAATTAAGGGTTAGGGCAGGACCACAATGTGTATTACATTGGGTTTAAGTTTAGCTCTTGGAGTTAGTAACCTGATTTTTGGACTACTCTTGTCATAAGGTTCAAGGTAGAGTGCTAAGATCTTTGACTACAATTGTATAGAAATTGTAACAATATTCTTCTTTTCTTCAAGGGAAATTTCAGGCTGGTATCCTCCCTGTTTGAAGTCCCCCAGCCAGACTATGGAAATTGTATCAATTTGGCACAAAAATCCCTTTACAAAATGTCAGTTCCTTGTTGGTCCAAAATCCAGGGAGATATTTCACTGACTTTCTTTATTTTATGCTCCCTTTCCCAATTTCAGGTGAAGAAAAACAAGGAAACTTTGTCGTGCCTTATGATAACTTATCCATCCACATTTGGCGTGTTTGAAGAAAACATTACGGACGTGTGTGAACTAATTCATGAACATGGAGGTCAGGTAAGAACAGAACGAAAATGATTACTTCAGTGATCTGTAAAACTTACATACGAAGTCCCTATGCCGTATGAGATCCCTAAAGGTTCAATGGAGCTCAAAATCGGTAATTTCCCTTCATATGTTGAACAAATTTGGTTGGTCCAATAGTCCAATGGTAACGCGCTTGTTTACCATCCAAAAGGTCCCGGTTTCGATTCCCCAAGTCGACAGAAAGTTTTTCGAACGAGCTACCGTTCGTAGTGTTCAGGTGTGTCCACATAGTCGAACGGCCGTTGATCGATGTCGACTGAACCATCCACAGTGTCCACACTGCTTCGACAAACATAGATTCACCTCGTCGATAATGCCCCTTAAAGGGGGGGGGGGGTCTTCAAGTCAAAAAACTCAAATCTTACACTTCACTTCTTTCGATCACGTAATCTCCTGTCCCATGTTTCCAGGTATATTTGGACGGGGCTAACATGAACGCTCAAGTAGGACTATGCAGGCCAGGTGATTACGGGTCTGACGTGTCCCATCTTAACCTGCACAAGACCTTCTGTATACCTCATGGTGGTGGCGGTCCGGGTATGGGACCTATTGGCGTGTAAGTGTCAATTGAGACCTACAGGCTAAAAGTACAGTAGAACCTCGATTATTTCAACTAATTGGGACCGAGGGTAGTTGACATAATCGAAAGTTGAAATAATTGAAATTCCGTATAAAACAATGAAAAAGGGGGGCGAAATTTAGATACAAAAGAAGAAAATTGTTAATAAATACCCTATTTTGAACTGATTTTGGGGTTGAAATAATAGAGAGTTGAAATAATCGAGGTTCTACTGTATTAATTTTAACATACTGATAGATTCTGACGTGACTTTGTGAAGATTCATATTGAAAAGAAGTACATCAGTGTTATTTTTAAGCAACCTAAGTAGACGAGTGGATATCTATCACTTTAGGCTTTGCATTCCCGAAATCCCGGATTCGATTCCCAGGGAGGTCAATTTGACATAATCGAAAGTTGAAATAATTGAAATTCCGTATAAAACAATGAAAAAGGGGGGCGAAATTTAGATACAAAAGAAGAAAATTGATAATAAATACCCTATTTTGAACTGATTTTGGGGGTTGAAATAATAGAGAGTTGAAATAATCGAGGTTCTACTGTATTAATTTTCATACTGATAGATTCTGACGTGACTTTGTGAAGATTCATCTTGAAAAGAAGTACATCAGTGTAATTTTAAGCAACCTAAGTAGACGAATGGATATCTATCACTTTAGGCTTTGCATTCCCGAGATCCCGGATTCGATTCCCAGGGAGGTCAAATTTTTTTCGTGGTACATTAACGCCTCTCCATTGGTTTCTGTCCTGTGCCATCTCTACCCACTGATTAGGATGGTCTACCCCTAATTCTTCCAGGATCACTCCTTCCACCACATCACACAGGCATTACCAGTGGGAAAAAAAAACGGGATACCTATTAATGTATTCTTCTAATTCCAGGAAATCTCACCTTGCTCCTTTCTTGCCTGTACATCCACTGAGTAGCATAGACTCGAGTATAGGAGCAGTCAGTGCTGCCCATTATGGTTCAGCCTCTATTCTGCCCATCTCCTGGGCCTATATTAGGGTAAGTCTCCCTACTCTATCCCGCCCATCTGTTGGACCTGTAGATATTAGAGGATAGAGGAAGTCTGCCCTAGTTTTCACATAGTCTCTTGCTCATTGATAACGTTTGCCCCGGGTGGGAATCGAACCCGCGACCTAGCGCTCACAAGACAGAAGCGCTACGGCTCAAGCTAATAATAATAATGCTGTTTCTTTGTGTTATTATGTTACAACTTTGGTGCTCACTGCAGCATTGTAGGATTTTCCAAATATCTCCATGTTTCTAACACCCAATGTTTACCTACCGTGCTGGCACCGGTCGTTATGCGCATTTAAATTATACATAGCTACTCATTTTCCTCACGAGACTGAGTGGGCCCCGCAACGGCCAGTCGCGGAATCAATCATTTGCATGATACAAATTTTTTGACCCCGCCGGGAATCGAACCTGGGTCTCCCGCGTGCCAGGCAAGCGCAGTGACCACTAAACCATGGGAGCTATCTGACAGTCTGAATATAGTATATTGAATATTGTTTCAGATGATGGGAGGTCGGGGACTCAGGAAAGCCACCCAGGTAGCTATTCTCAACGCCAACTATATGAGCAAGAGGCTAGAATCTCACTACAAGACTCTGTTCCGTAGCTCTAGATCAGGTCTGGTGGCTCATGAGTTTGTCATCGATGTGAGAGACTTCAAGAAATCCGCCAACATCGAAGCTGTCGATATTGCCAAGCGATTGATGGACTATGGTAGGTTCCAATGTTATTAGCGAGTTTTTGCAACCAAAATTAGCGTCCCGTTAACTGAACTCTTTAATCCTGTAATGCCCAAGGAGATGAAGCTACTCAGCCTCGAAATCCTCTTCTAAAATGATGAAAAAACTATGAAAACAATGGTGAAATCATATGATTTTGGTTTTCAGGTTTTCACGCACCCACGATGTCTTGGCCTGTACCTGGTACTTTAATGATAGAACCCTAATTTATTTTATTCTGATTTCTGTGTCAGGTTTTCACGCACCCACGATGTCTTGGCCTGTACCTGGTACTTTAATGATAGAACCCTAATTTATTTTATTCTGATTTCTGTGTCAGGTTTTCACGCACCCACGATGTCTTGGCCTGTACCTGGTACTTTAATGATAGAACCCTAATTTATTTTATTCTGATTTCTGTGTCAGGTTTTCACGCACCCACGATGTCTTGGCCTGTACCTGGTACTTTAATGATAGAACCCTAATTTATTTTATTCTGATTTCTGTGTCAGGTTTTCACGCACCCACGATGTCTTGGCCTGTACCTGGTACTTTAATGATAGAACCCTAATTTATTTTATTCTGATTTCTGTGTCAGGTTTTCACGCACCCACGATGTCTTGGCCTGTACCTGGTACTTTAATGATAGAACCCTAATTTATTTTATTCTGATTTCTGTGTCAGGTTTTCACGCACCCACGATGTCTTGGCCTGTACCTGGTACTTTAATGATAGAACCCTAATTTATTTTATTCTGATTTCTGTGTCAGGTTTTCACGCACCCACGATGTCTTGGCCTGTACCTGGTACTTTAATGATAGAACCCTAATTTATTTTATTCTGATTTCTGTGTCAGGTTTTCACGCACCCACGATGTCTTGGCCTGTACCTGGTACTTTAATGATAGAACCCTAATTTATTTTATTCTGATTTCTGTGTCAGGTTTTCACGCACCCACGATGTCTTGGCCTGTACCTGGTACTTTAATGATAGAACCCTAATTTATTTTATTCTGATTTCTGTGTCAGGTTTTCACGCACCCACGATGTCTTGGCCTGTACCTGGTACTTTAATGATAGAACCCTAATTTATTTTATTCTGATTTCTGTGTCAGGTTTTCACGCACCCACGATGTCTTGGCCTGTACCTGGTACTTTAATGATAGAACCCTAATTTATTTTATTCTGATTTCTGTGTCAGGTTTTCACGCACCCACGATGTCTTGGCCTGTACCTGGTACTTTAATGATAGAACCCTAATTTATTTTATTCTGATTTCTGTGTCAGGTTTTCACGCACCCACGATGTCTTGGCCTGTACCTGGTACTTTAATGATAGAACCCTAATTTATTTTATTCTGATTTCTGTGTCAGGTTTTCACGCACCCACGATGTCTTGGCCTGTACCTGGTACTTTAATGATAGAACCCTAATTTATTTTATTCTGATTTCTGTGTCAGGTTTTCACGCACCCACGATGTCTTGGCCTGTACCTGGTACTTTAATGATAGAACCCTAATTTATTTTATTCTGATTTCTGTGTCAGGTTTTCACGCACCCACGATGTCTTGGCCTGTACCTGGTACTTTAATGATAGAACCCTAATTTATTTTATTCTGATTTCTGTGTCAGGTTTTCACGCACCCACGATGTCTTGGCCTGTACCTGGTACTTTAATGATAGAACCCTAATTTATTTTATTCTGATTTCTGTGTCAGGTTTTCACGCACCCACGATGTCTTGGCCTGTACCTGGTACTTTAATGATAGAACCCTAATTTATTTTATTCTGATTTCTGTGTCAGGTTTTCACGCACCCACGATGTCTTGGCCTGTACCTGGTACTTTAATGATAGAACCCTAATTTATTTTATTCTGATTTCTGTGTCAGGTTTTCACGCACCCACGATGTCTTGGCCTGTACCTGGTACTTTAATGATAGAACCCTAATTTATTTTATTCTGATTTCTGTGTCAGGTTTTCACGCACCCACGATGTCTTGGCCTGTACCTGGTACTTTAATGATAGAACCCTAATTTATTTTATTCTGATTTCTGTGTCAGGTTTTCACGCACCCACGATGTCTTGGCCTGTACCTGGTACTTTAATGATAGAACCCTAATTTATTTTATTCTGATTTCTGTGTCAGGTTTTCACGCACCCACGATGTCTTGGCCTGTACCTGGTACGATGAAATTTGGTATGCTATCCCGGTACGGTCCAAGGACGCGACTGTACCAATTTGGTAAAAATCGGATAGTCACCCATCCTGATGTTAACCAAAGTCATTGTTGCTTAACCCTTATTTCGTATACACGGTAAGAGACATCGAAAACATTTGGTCATTTGGATGTGAATATTCTAATCAATGTGATTTTTCACGCCGAATCGAATGGTGCTACTTTTAGTACTGTTTGACTTACGGTTGAGAAGTTGCGGGTTCGATACTTCCCTGTGTCGACAAATTTCCCTTTTATTCGTGAACCGTTACTAAATGAGCACGTGAATAGTCTATCCCATGTGATTTTTTACGCGGAATCGAATGGTGCTACTTTTAGCACTCTCTGACTTAGAGTTGAGAAGTTGCGGGTTCGATACTCAAATGTAATAGAAAGTCGTGTGATGTTCACACCAGATTTTTTTTTTTAAGTGCTAGCCATCAGATCAAGGACTACTGACCAAGTTCTGATTTCAACCACCAACCATGCTCGATGTTGCTCAACTTTACGGCTTGGTTGCCCCGTCAAAATATAACGTATTGTGGTCGAAACATAACGTACCTACACGTTATGGTCGAAATTTCACTTCACCACTTGGGCCGGGCCAAGCTAGCAGGCCCAACTCTTTGGGATCGTGTGCAAAGTTCCTAGCAACAGAGAAAAAAATATGCGCCATTTCTTTTATCAGTGGCGGCTAGCGGGAATTTTTGAAATTGTTCAAATTAAATTTAATCACTTTTTGAGTGTAGTGTTAGTTTAACTTGATCTTTTGTAGGTATTTGATTTTAATGAGATAATGAGAGTTAAATTTATTAATTCAAATCAGAAGAAAGCCCTTTTGAAGTTTTGGACAGTAAATAAAACAATGCTAGTGTGTTTATACGTAACACACAGGTAGATAAAAATTCACAGTACCCATCCCAATTTGGTAAGTACCTAGCTATCTTTTTCTCTCCCTTGTTTCAAGCCTGATTTTGCTCTCTCATCCTTACAATAGCAGAAATAAAGGAACTAACTTAATATCTGTGTCTCTTTAGTTTTGTGACTTACTGGAAAAGCTTCACCAAGCATAATCCAGATGAATCACTATCATGCCCTGTGTTGCAACCCGTCAAATCCTATGTAAAAGAGCCCAGAACCTTTTTCCTCTTCATCTCGTGTTTTTTACTTTCTATTTTTACAATGTGATAGGCATCTTATGCTTTCTTTTTCTCTTCTAGATATTCATTGGATAACAGGGATGATATAACTACCAAGCATCAATATGAATGAGTCCAATGAGCAGTGGAAAGTGACAATATTGGAGTTGGTGTCTCGTGGCAATGCTATCATAGCCGAGTTACTGAGACTCAAAGATCATATTCCTTCAATTTTCCAACAGACAGATGTGAACAAGCAGTATTCAGATTTGATCATAGATTTTTCATATTTCAGCCAGAATGAAACAGTGGACAATAAAATTGAAGGAAGCCAACAGCTACAAGAGCTTGATGAGAAGATCAGGGACACCTATCTTGAGATACTTGTGAGATTCTATGTAGTATTTGAAAACATTTACAAATTTGCTATCAATCTGAATCAGTATGTAGAAAACTTGGAAAACAATGTGTATATTCAAGAGAGTATTGAAAGTGTATTTCTAGATGAGGAAGGATGTCAGCTCATGTGTGAGGCTCTGTATTTGTATGGTGTAATGCTTCTTGTCACTGAACTTTACGTGCCTGGAGCTATAAGGGAGAAGCTACTTGTGTCATACTACAGGTACAGTTTGAACAAATCACAAAACTTTGATGAGGTATGTCAACTATTCAGTTCAAGCAAAAAAGGTAACGGATATCCTGAAAATGTGTTCAGTAGAATTCCCATCAATGAAAACTTGGTCAATATGATTCTTGGTAAGCTACGTACAGATGACATCTACCACAGTATTGTGGCATATCCACTACCACAACACAGAAGTACTGCCTTGGCAAATCAGGCTAGTATGCTGTTTGTATGCCTCTATTTTGACACATCTGTGTTACATAACAATACTGCTAACATGAGGGAAGTAGTTGATAAGTTCTTCCCTGATAATTGGATTGTCAGTATTTACATGGGTATCACTGTACAACTGATTGATGCCTGGGAACCTTACAGAGCTGCCAAACTAGCTTTGAGTAACAGTTTAGAAACAAGTAATGTAAAACAATACAGTACATTCCATACAGATAGAATAATCAAGTTAACCAGCCAGACTAATCAACTTCTAAAAGATGGAGCTCTAACTGAGGAAAATGTTTTGGATAATACAAACAAGATTTTGAATTTGGCAAGAGAATGTAATGTTACAATCCGATGGTTGGTTCTACATACAAGCTCCAATCATGAAACTATATCTGGAGTAGCAGCAAGTAAAAAAAGTAAACAAATCAAGGACATTGTTAGTAATAATATCAACATGAGTGATGTGTTTCAACTGATACTGAATACAAGTGAGTTTGAATTGAAAATAAAAGAACTTCTAAAGGCTCTACTAGAGGACAAACAGAACAAGTGGAACAGTTGTAAACAAGAATGCAATGAGAGGTTAAACTATTTAATAGAATTATTCAGTGGTGCTAAACCATTGCCCAAGGTTCATAAAAATCAGCAACTGGAGAAATGGTTTTCAGAGATAAACTCACATCTAGAGAGCTTGAATTTCAGTGATGAAATGGGAAGTGTCCAGAAGATTGTTCAGTTTATTCAAGCTTTGGATTCAGTGAAGGAATTCCATGGTTTATCAAGCAATGCTCAGGTAGAACAATGGATAGATGAAAGTATCAAGTATCTTAATATTATGGTAAGAAGTGTCAATGTAAAGGATAAAGTCATGATTCATTTACAAATCATTGCTGATCTTAGTTATGCATGGAAACTAATAGATCAGTTTACACCTCTCATGCAAGATGCGATCAAGAATGAACCCAGCTTATTAATAAAGTTGCGTGCTTTGTTTTTGAAACTATCTACATCCCTTGAAATACCATTGCTAAGAATCAATCAGGCTGAAAGTGAGGATCTCATCTCAGTCAGTCAATATTATTCTAATGAACTTGTCACTTATATGCAGCATGTTCTGCAAATTATTCCTCAGACAATGTTTACTCTGATGGCAGACATAACAAACTTACAAACCAATGTCATGTTGGAAGTACCAACACGGTTAGACAAAGATAAATTGAAGGATTATGCCCAACTTGATACCAGGTTTGAAATCGCTCATCTCACTCATTCAATCAGTGTCTTTACCCAGGGTATTCTTCGAATGAAAAGTACCTTGGTAGGGATAGTTTGTATCGACCCGAAACAGTTGTTGCATAATGGGATAAAGAAACAACTTGCTGAAACTATACTGACTGAACTGAATAAGGGTTTGACATTCAACACCAAATCCAAGACAAATAAAACAGACCTGATGACGAAATTAGGGCAGTTAGCAGTTGTCATGGACGGACATAAGAGAAGTTTTGAATACATCCAAGATTATGTGGGAATTTACGGTCTTAAAGTTTGGTATGAAGTTTTGAATCAAGTCATTGAAGAAACAGTGTCCAGCGAAATAGATTCTTTGTCTAGCACGTCGGGATGTACGTTCGTAGGTAGACTTGCTGATGAACTTGTCAGTATGACAGACCCTAAACAGAGTATGTACGTAGAAAACACAACTGCCTGGTACAATGTAAAAACACAGAAAGAAATATTCAACATGAAAATATTTTCTCTGATCATAAAAGCTATCGGTATCTCGGGGCTTGTAGGTCTGGATAATGTTCTTGGGTTCAGAATTGTCAAGAACATACAGAGTGTATTCTCTCAACTTTTCAACTATAGTAATGATAAACCATGTCAAGATATTCTGGCCCAGATGAGCAAAGAACTCTCTCCAAACACCAATCCTATCAGCAACCCCACCAAACTTTATCCACAATATTTGAGCAAAATGAACAAATACTTGATGGGAGTGAATGATTCCTTGATTCAAATCGGACAGTTGCAAATATTACGACAGTTGCTACGACATGAACTTAGTAGCTGTGCTCAGTTTGAGAGCAAAAACTTGCATCTCTGTTTAGAAACGTTGGATAAATCCTTGTTGAATGATCTCAGGTTGTACTACAGTAAAGAGGGTATGTCTCTCCCTACCGACAATCAAGAGTTGATGACAAGTATCTGTGCCTATTTGAAATGGATTGGTCAGGACAATCCCTACCACAAGATTTACGTGACAAGCAGGAATATTCCTTACTTTCCTCTCTTCTTGTTTCTTTATTCTCTATCCGTCCTTAGTAAGGTGACATACAGCTCATCTCAGGATTTATTCCTCACTAAGAAAGGTTATGAATACTGTCATACTGACTGCGTGGTTGTGCTCGTTGGTCTCCATACATTATTTCATCAGTTTCATAAAGATATAGGTGAACAATACCTAGTGTACTTGTGTCAGTATATCAAGTCTCATGTAGCCAGTAGCTTGGATACAGATAGGAGGCT
>NW_007381865.1:7855-10622 GCF_000475195.1 Diaphorina citri | reverse complement strand
TCTGTAATTCCCTAAGTAACGGAAGTTAGTTAGGTCGCAGGTTAGACTTTGACTTAATTTCGCAAAAAAAAAAAAAAATTCAAACACAAAAAAGGCTCAACAAAGTTTGGGTCGATTGTCGACTGGGTCTTTGGAAGCTCCGTACAGGTCCCTTTTCTAAGTTCTATTGAGTTGCAAGTTACAAGTATGAACTAAATGTTACCATAGGAGGGAGATAACAGTTTAGGGGATCCCTGATATTCCGCACTAGAGTTGAGTGGAAGAGATGAGACACTAGCATTGACGAGATTTTCTTGTGAATTATTACTCAACAACTGGCTACTTGAATTCTTATCCAAAGTACTTGGGTTCGAGTCCAATAGAGGAGATATGGATATACCGGGGGGATCCGAGGTGTCCGGTTGTCCTTGTACACACAGGGTGGGGTAAGCAGTCAACTGTATCGTTATAACTATGGTGTATATCATCTGGCAATAAACAAACATACATTATCTTGCTGTTATACAATGGTATGAGAGTGTATGCGGACCTCACATCAAATGAAATCATTATTAATAGCTTGGTCTACAATGTAGTGTTAAAGTGTTTGTTAGAGAATGTTTGGAGACAGTTCGGGTATGGTTTCCGAGTAGTTATGCTTAGAGTTCAATAACACGATATTGTACAGTGTAGACTATGGTCCTTTGGTATAAGATTTGGTGGTTATTGTGCCATCAGTTGTGCACATATGTAGTTATTTATACAAAACAGCGTCAGATATTATATTTAAACAAAGTTGATCACAAGCAATCAGCCTTACCGAATTGAATTGTGTAGTAATTGTCATTCTGATGATATAAACTGTATTGATCATGAGATGATGAAATCAAATGTGTAGATAGGAAACAACCCAACGGTTTTGTTCTTGGTTTATTCTCTTTGTCCCTCCAATGGACTTTCCTCGACAATAATATAAACAAGGGGTGTTCTGGTTTTAGCATTTAGTCCTGCTTACACTTGGGGGCGAATTCGTTGTGACTCATTGTGAATAGAAGGGATTGACCTGGAACAAACACAAACATTAGGAACCCATTTTATTACCTATTGTTGTTGAATTTTTCAAGCATATGAGAAACAACTAGCTTTTTTATTTTTCAAGCATGACAGCTACCCGTCCAAAGACCAACCAGCAATTTATGACAAAAAGTCGGGACTAGACAAACAGTTGACAAAATGTTATTATTTGATTCCTTAATATAACAACTTAGTTCTTAGTAAAATAACTAAAGGTAAAATACCACGCCTTTACCTGGATTTAAAGAAAACAATTTAAAATTTCAATTAAAATACGGATTTAAAAGCAATTTTTATTTCTATTAAATAAATTTAGTGATTCGGACAAACACTCAACCGCCTGGAGAAAATTTTGAAGCCAAAGAGAATCACTCACACATTAATTAATTTTCATTTAGGCAATATTATTACTACATAAAAACATTTTAGGTGAAAATAAAACACCAAAATAAGGCAATTGAGTAAATGAAATAAGAAGCAACCTGACAAGGGGAAAAATCAAAACATCTAAATAACATATAAGACAAAAATACAATTGTATCTTCAGCCCGATTCGATGTCAGTTTACAAAATGGGCAATACGTAATATTTCATTAATGTTGGTAATCATAAACAACAGACTTCTTGACGTTTGCAGCTCGACATTTCTACTTAATAGATTAGAAAAAGTCAGTCACCTGTGTTAATAACATTTGCACGTTGCTTTCCACGAAAACAATTTTATTATACTAATGAAATCCACACCACCGTCAAATTGATCAAATGAACTTTGGTTAATATAAGTTCTCATTGAACGTACGAAGTGAGGTTTAAGTTTGAATTCCATGAATTTCGCTTTAGTTTGTCTGTTTGTTTCGCAATAACTCTTCAACGAATTGTCCTCTTTTGATGAAAATTTACAGAAATGCTCAACATACAAAAGAAATACATACACCCAAATATAAATGAGAAGTTCAAAAAATTAAATGCCTGTGCATAGGTCCTCGAGGAAGCATAATGCAGGAAACTATTTGAGTGTGATTGTGAGTTCAATATTATAAACGTGATGCATTACACATTACAGTATATTAGCGTGTAGCGTCTAATATAATAATTTATATTTAAACGTGATATTCCAGCGTTAAAATTCATATTAGAGGGGTCAGTATCACACACAATAGTCAATACATATCACACCCTTGTAACGTTGGCTTTTAGAGAGTAATTGCCCCTCATCAGATGGGCGAGAAGAGTTGGAAAGTTAGACCCCAAATGAAACGTTAGGTTCTATATTTTATTATTGTTTTAAAGGCTCGACTCCACAGCTAGAGTGGTCTGGAGGATCTGGTTGTCTTTTCCTAACCTTGCTCTATAGCTATAGGCTTGTCCAATTTAGAGGAATGTAGAAGCATTTTGATTGCGTTAAGCATAAATGCTTGTCGCAAATGTCGTTCCCCACTAAGTATACGAGTACTAAGCTAAATTTTATGACTTGACTTCTACACGAACCACCAACCTCAGAGTCCACCTTGCTAACGACTGCACCTTTGAGGATGGTAGGTTTGAATATTTGGACCATGGTAGCTTTAAGAATGGTATGGTTGGTATCTGGACTAGTTATAGTTCAAGTCCTCACAAACCATCACTCCGCTATAGGGCTGACATATTTTTCTTCTTAAAATAATACTAAAAAAAAAAAAAAAAAAAAAAAAAAAAAACTCGGTAAAACCTCATA
>NW_007381865.1:0-2752 GCF_000475195.1 Diaphorina citri | reverse complement strand
ACCCCGACCCAGACGATACAAGTAAAAACAAACTTAAATTCTAAGCACTCAAACAAACTTCGAAACACAGTTTACAACCTAATTAAAAATTAAGGAGAGACGAGCGTTATTTCAGGCTGCGTTTAGTCTTTAATACATAACAGACGGATTTTGAAAAGAACTTTGAAGTTAATTTACCTATTGGTTCACCAATTTAAATCTTAGACACCTCGAACATTCCAAATACACATGTCTTTAATTAACAAACCATCTCATTAAATAAATAAACGATTATGGGATGGATAGTTGGATCCAAATAAATAACCAAACATATAATACAATAATTTAGAAATCTTATTTTTACTTTAAACATGCAGGTACCACAGTTGCCTAGAAAGAACTTTATCTCTTCAACGTATCAATAACTCCTTTGCGTGGATGGGTACTTTTGTTATCCATTACTTTGGAGCAGGTAAACTTAGTAGTAACTGCATCCGTATGGCTATATACAATTAGTCTTGTCTTGCCATCTAACTTTTTATTATGCTTATGTGCGTACCAGCAGGAAGTCCAAGTCAAAGAGTAGTAAGACCCGTTCCAAAGAGTGTACAAGTAGACGAGAGGAGCAGGAGGTTACTCCCAGGACAACCAACTCCAAAGGGAAACGAAACCGTTCAAGATATAGAGAGAAGCCCCCAGCCCCCCTAAAAACCCCCACCAACCCTTTTTTTATTCCCTTTTATTTTTTTTTTTTTTTTTTTTTTTTTTGCTGTAAGAAAACCCCCAACAAAGGTCAATAAATTTCGATGAACTTTATTTTATTTACTCTAAAATTTGGCTAGCTTTTTCATTTCTAAAATAATAATAAGAAAATTCGGGGTTTTCGTTATAAATCGGGCTAATTTTTTTGTCATACCTACCTACTTAATGTAAAAATATAAAAAAAGGAAAGAAAAAAATTTGAAATACCTGGGAATGTAATAATATATACTTTTTGGGGAGGCTTCCGAGATAGTATGGCATAAACTTACGGAAGTACTTGTACATGTCTCATATGATGTGGAATTTAAACGTCCAAGAACAAGAACAAACATACTTTCCTTTCTTACTCCAAGTATATTCATACTGAAGATTGACTTGATAACTTTGAAGTCGAGATAAATCATTTCATTTGATTCCAGAGTGAGCAGGTTCAGTGAAATGATGCTCTCATTGATTTCACTATGAATGCCTGAGACAAAGAATAGCACTTGTTAGACATTAGTTCAATACAATAAACCCTTGTTAGACATTAATTCAATACAATAAACCCTTGTTAGACATTAATTCAATACAATAGCTCGCCTACCGCATAACAAACGCGTCGTGTTTAGCACATTGTATAATCAACACGTTACAAGGCAGAATAATTCAAATGCCCCGGGCCCCCCCTTCCATTATGAACTTGGCATTTCGTAAAAGATACACAAGTTAATCATAAAAATAAAAAAAAACATCCTTCATTTAGACTGCATCATATTTTTCTTCCTATTTCAGAGTCTGAAGAGAAGAAAGATTTGGCCTACGAGCAAAACGTCGAACCTACCATGAAAGTTAACAGAGACGATCGTCTGTTTGCTGCCAAGTGGGGAATCCCCCTGGAGGAGAGACGTCGCAATATGTCACTATACAGTACTTGGATCTATAGAGACGGCAACACGATCATTCCTGAGCGAACATGGATGCCCATTGAAGATCTGAACAAAACCATGTTCAGTAAACTAGCGGCACTAGATCTGGATAATCCACTCAACTATACACCAATCTTCATGCACTAAGTGGATCATTCAAGTGTTCAGAATGACATGTTTATGTGATAATATTATGATAAGAGTGACTAGAGACAGAGAGTAATAGTATAGGTAGTGGCAGGACAGGCAAGTGACTTCAGCTGATTTTATTGAAGAAGAATAATCCTTAGGGAAGGGGCAAATTGGTATAAGGATATCTGATCTACAAAAATGGACACCTGGGTAGAAGGTAATAATTAGGCAAGAGGACAAGATCATAATGAACATTTCACATTTTTCAAACAGCATGAAATAAAATTGTAGAGGAAAACATTGCTGAAATTAGATATCAAACCAAAAATCAAATCATGGTATATCTTTGTGGTAAAGCAGAGAGCTTTCTCACAACTTTGTGGGTATCACAGCATTACAAGTCTTTCATTTACTCAATCATCATATTTATTATCGCTCGTCTCTTTGACGTGTAATGCCGCCACTGGTCGCTACTCGATTAGCTACTCAATTGTCCTCACAAGGCTGAGTGCACCCCGAACTTCAAGCACAGAGCCGAAAAAAACCTCGGCCCCGCCGGGGATCGAACCCGGACCTCCTGTGTGCAAGCCTAGTGTGATACCCACTCGGCCACGGAGGTTGCTTGCTAAAATTAGATATTAGTAGTGCATGAGAAGTGACATTTTGATGTGAAAATTTGTAAAGAGTGTAAAAGTGCAAAGGTAGCTTTCAGGAAGAAGGACCCTAGGCAACATTATTAGGGTTATATAGGTACATATATTATGTATAACCCTAATAATTAAATATATGAGAATAAAATGCCAAGCGTCAACAAGGATTGAACTCCCACCAGACACAGGCAAGTAGCTACTGAAGCAGAAAAAGTAGAGATTATAAAGTTTTATGATTATTTATTATTATTAGGTACCTATTGTTCATGGGACTAGCTGACTAGCTTATGGTCCTGAAGAGTATACCTACTTTTATTCCTT
>NW_007381864.1:3835-10629 GCF_000475195.1 Diaphorina citri | reverse complement strand
AATAAATGAAATAATAAAGTTGTTTAAAAGCTGACAAATGAATGGTATGAGATGAAATCCAGCAAAGTGTAGGTTTCGTCTGTTTACAATGAATCATATACAGTCCAACCGTCTAAGTGGGAAACCTGAATAAGTGGGGAAAAAATCTTGGCCCCTTCATTTTTTAGTTTTTACTAAAAAACCTGTTTAAATGGGAAAATCGAGCCTCTATGAGTGGGAATGACTTTTTCTAGATACTCGGTCCGGAGCCTCTGTAAGTGGGAAAGGTTGCCATTTTCCTAGGTCCGGACCCTTCTGCGGACCTCTGTAAGTGGGAATTTGTAGGAAAGCATAGCATATTCCTCTTCCTCCAAACCTGTGTTCAGATTTACCTCTATAAGTGGGAATAGGAAAATGGCAACCTCTCTCAGTGGGACACTTTTTAACTGGGAAACCTGGATAAGTGGGAAAAATTGTTCGTCCCTTGGATTCCCACTTAGACAGGTTCGACTGTATATGTATCTCTCAACCCCTACCTAACTGAAAGCACATAATGATGTTTATGTTCCTATGATGAAAATGTTTAAAAGCTGACAAATGAAAAATAATACAAATGTTTAAAAGCTGACAAATGAAAAATAATACAAATGTTTAAAAGCTGACGAGATAAAAAATAATAATGTTTACCTACTTAAAAGCTGACAGATGAAAATAGTGAAAATGTTTAAAAGCTGACAAATGAAAAATAATACAAATGTTTAAAAGCTGACGAGATAAAAAATAATAATAAATTCCATACCTCGGCTGGGATTGAACCCACGCCCTCCTGTTTACCAGGCGAGCGCCTTGACCACTACACCACCGAGGCAGGATTGTTATCGTTGTTAATTACCCATGGCGGGGTCTATCTCTAGGGTGAAGACGTCCTACACTGCCCTCACGTCACGTGAGGGCGTGAGGGCAGTGTAGCTATCATGAACGAAATCACCTACTATATTATGGGAGGACTTTGAATCCCATCTTTTTTGATCCCCCGTGAGCTCACGTGACGTGAGGGCAGTATGTCTACCTGTCTACCTTAATAGAGAAAAGAGGATCATTCTATGTTGTATCGTACATTTCAACTTAGTATCTAGTAGTGCCAGTCAATTCAGAAATTTAACCTAAGTAGTACAGCTACTACACTACAGGACAGGTACACTGGTACTAGGTACAGTCTAATAAAATTCCATACCTCGGCTGGGATTGAACCCACGCCCTCCTGTTTACCAGGCGAGCGTCTTGACCACTACACCACCGAGGCAGGATTGTTATCGTTGTTAATTACCCATGGCGGGGTCTATCTCTAGTTCCATGTTGACTTTGGGTGAAGACGTCCCACACTGCCCTCACGCCACCTGAGGGCAGTGTAGCTATCGTGAACGAAATCACCTACTATATTATGGGAGAACTTTGAATCCCATCTTTTTTGATCCCCCGTGAGCTCACGTGACGTGAGGGCAGTGTGTCTACCTGTCTACCTTAATAGACAGGAGAGGATCATTCTATGTTCTATCGTACATCTCAACTTGGTATCCAGTAGTGCCAGTCAATTCAGAAATTTAACCTAAGTAGTACAGCTACTACACTTCAGGTACACTTACACTGGTACTAGGTACAGTCTGTCTCTTTTAGCTTGAGATTTTTTTAAGACCTCACGTCATCAAAGGTCAAAGAATTTTTTGCCAAACGATATACAAACTACGATACACAAAGTTTGGTTGTAAAGTCAACATAACCCACAATACTTTCAATGGTCCCTATCTCCCTATAGCCGTTATAGTCGCCTGTATTTATTTTATTCTGTACGAATACTACGAATAGGCATCTGAAGAAGTAGAAAGAACATGCAATTCAGCATTTGGTTCTCTGCAATCTCTACCTAACCTAACCAAGTAACCATTCCCAAGCTACCCGCCACAGACTGTAGGCCATCAGGTATGCCATTGAATAGAATGGAGACCGTAGTGCCATATTGAGCCACGTCATCAAAGGTCAAAGAATTTTTTGCCAAACGATATACAAAGTTTGGTTTTAAAGTCAACATGATCCACAATATACTTTCAATGGTCCTTATCTCCCTATAGCCGTTATAGTCGCCTGTATTTATTATTTTATTCTGTACGAATACTACGAATAGGCATCTGAAGAAGGAGAAAGAACATGCATTTGGTTCTCTGCAATCTCTACCTAACCTAACCAAGTAACCATTCCCAAGCTAACCAAGACAGACTGTAGGCCATTCAATAGATAGTACCAAGCTACCCGCCACAGACTGTAGGCCATCAGGTATGCCATTGAATAGAATGGAGACCGTAGTGCCAAACTGAGCTTGGTTCTGACTTCCTATCATCCTAAAACATGCAATACAAGCATTTGCTTCTCTGCAGTCTCAGCCTTACCATCACAGAATCCACAGACATTCCCAAGCTACCCGACACAGACTGTAGGCCATCAGGTATGCCATTGAATAGAATGGAGACCGTAGTGCCATACTGAGCTTGGTTCTGACTTCCTATCATCCTAAAACATGCAATACAAGCATTTGCTTCTCTGCAGTCTCAGCCTTACCATCACAGAATCCACAGACATTCCCAAGCTACCCGCCACAGACTGTAGGCCATCAGGTATGCCATTGAATAGAATGGAGACCGTAGTGCCATATTGAGCTTGGTTCTGACTTCCTATCATTCTAATCCCGCACAAGTTCACCGCCGCGTCTCACTAACTTTCTTTTCTCTTCTCTCCTTCAAGTTGCATAATGAGGTTTATTGATTCAGGTATCCGACTTGAATATTCTTCATACATATCTAATAATTCATACATATGTATCCAATACTTCATACATTATGTATCCAATACTTCTGATGGTAGGTACTTCTGTGACGATGGAAGCAGTCTTTGCCGTTGTGGACATTATGACTTGATCAAAACCAATCATCCATCAATGTGACTATTTTGTGTTTTTGCTGGAATTTTTTGTTTCGGCTGGGACTTTGCGAGTCTGTAATATAGGGGTTTAACGCAAAAAACGACTTGAAGGCCATAAGATTTACAAGGGTTATAAGTATAAGTCTTTTTTTTTGCCACCCTCAGTTGCCATTCGCATGACTCAATTATTTTATGTTTCTCTTGAGATTCGAAACACGGTTCCCTCGGTTATGCCTTCAAACTCTTCGAAATCTTATCAACTGCACTGCTGAGACCCGCCTGCTACCATCACTGAATATTATTCTAGTATCTAGATTCTAGATGCATGTTAATCATGGAGATATATCATCCTACCCATAACTTGCTATTTGGATTCAGAGGTATACCACAGCGCTGAAAGTTCCCACACAGGAAAACAATACTCTTGTCATTATTCATTAGCTTGTGAGAGGTAAAACTGAGGCAATACCCAATATATCTGCTGTATGCTAGTGGGGGGAAAAGATTTGCCTTCTAGTGGTTCTCATCTTATTTTCAATCCACTAGTTTTATATTTTTTATACATAAAATACTCCATCTAACATCTTTCCAGAAGGCAACGTGCTCATGATGCTCGAGCAATTGCCCTGGATGGCCAGAGAGTTTTCTCAGCTTATTGGACTAAGACCAGGTAACCTGGTTCAATTTCAAAACTTGAAATGTACCTAATCTACTTACCTTAAGAGAAAAGTAAGCAATGGATTTCGGAGGAAAAAATAATAGTGTGGGTGGACGTGTTTCAGGTGTTGTCGATCGACTTTAGTTCAGCTAGCTTACAATCTCATGTTGAAACACACTTTTCTGCACATGCGTGCGTAGACACATTAAAATATTTCCAAAAACGGATCAACATAAAACGCACAATTGCACACGATACTGTTTTCCTGGGGGTTAAGGGGTTCCCAAAACATCCAGTCCTCTGATAAGTTGAGAACCTCTGACGTGATTTTAGTGGGAGCCGGTGTGGCATACTTTCCATTGTGATGAGGTAGGAATAACGATCTCCACTATTGCTGCATCAGATTCACATGTTGTACCTTTCTATTCCCCTTGCTTATCATATATGATTCACAGGTATCAGGTAATCTTTGCGGTTTTTGTGGATCTTCATTTAGCACCTTGAAACCAATCATATGTATGTTAGGTACCTAGCACTTACTAGTTAGGAGGTTCTCTCTCTCTTTTTCTTTCTCTCTCTCTCTCTTCTCTCTCCCTCTTTTTCTTTCTCTCTCTCTCTTCTCTCTCTCTCTTCTCTCTCTCTCTCTCTCTCTCTCTCTCTTTCTCTCTCCTTTTCTACAAGTTTGGCCATGCCTCGGGATGAACTAGCGGGATTCCGGAGCGAAGCGACGGAATTCAGCTAGTATTTATATATTTGATTATGAAATAAAGATAATAATATAGCTTAACCCACATCCTCTGAGATTGAAATTTGATCCTGGGATTGTAATTCCTATCTATGACCCATTTTACCCATCACATGCAGTGGCCACGACCGTATACTTGTATATACTAGTACTTACACTATGTATATAAGTAAGTATGTATAGGACTCCTACTCAAACAATACATAGGTTTTACCTACTAATGACATGTGAGCTATGTATTCCTACTGTTAAACAGAGAGATGTATTGTATTGAACACACCTAGTCACTCCTTCTCACTCTCTCTCGCTCACAGATAGAATAGACCTTGTTTATACTGTCAGCATAATTATTAGGACTGAGAAGTCCCTTGATCCCCGCAGTCTAAACAAGGTCTCCACTCTCCATATTAGTAGCGTATGTTAAAGTAGAAACACACTGCCCTCACGTCACGTGAGCTCATGTGACGTGAGGACAGTGTGTATCTACCTTGGCTACCTATTTAACTTACTCTTCCTGAGTTTACATGATTTTACTTTCAAACACCTACGTATTACAAATTTACAACAAGTAAACTATGTTTGTAATGAAAAAGTATTTGATTCGGTCGAAAATTTCATAATCAGAAAATGGTTGTGTGATGTTCGCACCATCAGGCTGTTATCTCTGTTATCCTCATACCTACTCGTTGTTTTGGTTGCTCGGATGAATCAATCATTTTTTCTACTCTGTAGGTACTTACTCATGTGTTGATGATCATATAACGCATAGGGTTTCATTAGAATTATAATTGTTCATTATTTGACAGGTGAATCATTGTATCAGTGTTGATATCGGATACACATGTTGCTCTTTGCCTTGATTAGAGGTTGCGATTTTATCATTGGATCAAACTTTCCAATCTGTAATTTCATTGGTGATACACGATCGGTGTTGTACACACTTCGCTGTGGTAGATTGAATGCAATGTGCCGATTGATTTTCAGGAGGGAAAAGTGATCGGACACAAAATATTTCGCATTTTTGTTTGTTTGTTTGTTTTCCAATCTGTAATTTCATTGGTGATACACGATCGGTGTTGTACACACTTCGCTGTGGTAGATTGAATGCAATGTGCCGATTGATTTTTAGGAGGTAAAAGTGAGCGGACACAAAATGTTTTTTGTTTGTTTGTTGTTTTTTTTTTACTTGTTGTTGTTGTTGTTGTTTGACAAGTTCGCGGACGATACAACTTTGACAATCTGCTGAAGACGGGTCTGCCATTCAGACCCGAAACGTCCAAACCAAACATTAAGGTACGTGCCAACTATAAGTCCTATGTTGTATATTCAGTCTTTAGAACTCCTGTTAAGCTAACAGCCAGTTAAGTTCCAATAAAATTGTATTGGCTTAACAGGGCTATCAAGCTAACGGGCTGTATGAGACTGGAAAGAAGGTTGGTGAAATCCAACACTAGAAAATTGTAACTCTCGTTAAAATCGCATTGCCTAACAAATAGGACATTCGGGGAAAAAAATGAGAACGGGCTGTAAATCAGTAAGTTGTCAAGTTGTCATCGAGTTGGGATATACGAGTAAATACTTAAATAGACAAACTTGTTGTGGCCGCGGGTTCGATTCCCGCCCGGGGCGGATTTTATCCTGATGGGATAATGTTCGTTCTCGGAACGGGTTCAGTCCTATGCGAGCAGTATAAATAAGCACTATTATTATTTATATTCGAGAGAGGAAAACATTCACCTCAAGCCCTAAACACATGGGTACTTTATTATTTTCTTTACTACTATTACTTCAAGACACATTCTTTTACATCCATGCCTATACAAGGACGTATGTATAAGTATAGTTTCAGTGACAATAATAGACAGATTCGTGTAAGCTTAACCCGACTTTTAAGGTTGTTTGCCTCTACACCTAAGTTTCAGAGTGGGTTTTTTGAGTACGGAGGTAAGCACAATAAACAGATACTCGTTGACATCGAATTTCTTGTCAGCTCCCATGGCGTAGTGGTCAGTGCGCTCGCCTTGCACGCGGGAGACCCGGGTTCGATTCCCGGCGGGGTCAAGAAATTTGTATCATCCAAATGATTGATTCCGTGACTGGCTGTTGCGGGGCCCACTCAGCCTCGTGAGGAAAATGAGTAGCTATGACATATAAATGCGCATAGCGACCGGTGCCAGCATGGTAGGTAAACATTGGATTTTAGGATTATTGAGATATTGGGAAAATCCTACAATGCTGCAGTGAGCACCAAAGTTGTGACATAAACATAATAACACAAAGAAACAGCATTTACATTGTAATAATAAAGGAAGGACGGACTAAAAATTGCGATTTACCCAGAGGGCCATCGAGAGATGTATTTTGGGAATTACTAGGATCATGGGCGTATCCAGCATCGGGTTTGGGGGGGGGGGAGGCCGCGGTTAACGGGTGGGACGCCCC
>NW_007381864.1:0-3407 GCF_000475195.1 Diaphorina citri | reverse complement strand
CGCAAAAATCTAAACTGGTTGTATTTTTACTTTGCTTCTGTGTCGACTAAAAAAGTTACTTTTGATAGTTAAGAGATATACTTTTTGGAAATAATTGAACTTGAAGAACCAATATGTTTGAACGTATACGATTGTTTAAAGATTACCCCTGACTTGATATAAATTTATATGATTTACTTTGAAGATTATAGAAAACCCTTTCCTGTCTGTCTGTCTGTAAACAAAATATCTCGAGAACGGTAAGAGCTAGAGACTTGAAATTTGGTATGTAGATGTCAAATGTGACAAGGATGGATCGGTTAGGATCGGTGAACGGTTGGCGTCATTTTACCGCTTTTTGGCGGTTTTCGGTGTAATTTAACAATATATCGGGAACGGTATGAGCTAGAGACTTGAAATTTGGTATGTAGTTTACAAATGTGACAAGGGTGCAACTCAAAACGTTTGGTTGAGATAGGTGCTGCGGTTGGCGGTATATTGACCGCTTTTTGGCGGTTTTTGACCGTTTTTTGGCGGTTTTCAGCTATACCGACTAAAAGGTTAGATATATTGTGAAAGTTTGGCTATTAGAACAAGAACACCCAAAATAAGCATCATTCAAAAGGATGAGGAAAGTCGTGTGATGTTCACACCAGATTTTTTTCTCTCTTTTTCTATTGCGCGAGACTCCCACCACGTTTAGGAATCACTGAGCTAGAATTCACTCCTTAGTGTCATAATATCTTTGTTATTGTATTTACTTCCTTGCTCACTTCCTAGGAGCATATCAGTGTGTGAATGATAGTCAACTCTATCAATGGTAGCTATCAGGTTCTGATAACATTGCTTTGTCTTGCTTTCGAGATACCGAACTAGAAGTTAGAAGTCACTGCTATTGTTTTATAATGACTTGGGCGGGGCGCAGAGCTTGGAATAATCGAATGACCATAATATGTATTGAAATGGAGCAGTTTCAAATGGGTAAAAATTATTAATAAATGGTCGATTCCTATGAAAAAAGTTGGGAAAAATCCAAATCTGAGGTCAAAACTCCGAAACAATAACTGCAAAAGGTCGAAAATTCAATTTTTATTTTCCGTCAGAGTCTTAAACTCTGACGTCAGACTTTAGGTGATGCGCAGAAACGTATGCGCACAAACATGAATTGCGCAGCCGTTAATGCCCGAAGTCCCGTACTAGATGGGCGATAAGAGACCCAATATTCAATCAGAATAAAGTCAATAAGATGTACTTACATATTTCAGTTATTTCCTAATTTGAATTCATGATTGGTTTACACAGACAAAACAAATATTGTTTTATTGTTGTTTACAAATGAATTGCTTATTAGGCCATTTTCGTACAGACAAAATAAACAGAACCAAAAGAAATCATGTCTCTGAAATCATGCACGTGTCTAAACAAACTATAAGTCGTCAATTGGAATATATTGCCTCGGTGGTGTAGTGGTCAAGGCGCTCGACTGGTAAACAGGAGGGCGTGGGTTCAATCCCAGCCGAGGCATGGAATTTAATCCTCAATATAATTTGTTATTAGGCCATTTTCGTACAGACAAAATAAACAGAACCAAAAGAAATCATGTCTCTGAAATCATGCACGTGTCTAAAGAAACTATAAGTCGTCAATTGGAATATATTGCCTCGGTGGTGTAGTGGTCAAGGCGCTCGACTGGTAAACAGGTGCTGGTTTGATTCTGTCCTCACACTGGACGATAGAGAAGCGTATGCGTTATCCTGTAATATAGAACCCAACACCAACTCCAATACCTCCTCAGCCTTCACCAATACGGTGAGTGGTGTTTATTTGTACCGCAAAATGGTGTTATTTTTTTACGGTAAATAGGTTTATTTGTACGGTAAAAAAGTGTTATTGTACTGTAAACAAGTTACCTATATTGAGTATATTCTATTCTATTTCTTGTTGACCACAATAATAGTAGTAGCCTACTGCTGGAGTAAAGGGACTTTTCAGTCCTATGCGAGCAGTATAAATAAGCACTATTATTGTTTATATTCAGTTGTTATTTTAAGACCGGTTTTAGCGTCACCTATGTTGAGCTACGCCCAGCAAGGCCAATAAATGGATGGGTGACTTGAACCTTATATTGGGAATAAAGGGAGAACGGGCTCTAGCCACCACGTTTAGGAATCACTCAGCTAGAATTCACTCCTTAGTGTCATAATATCTTTGTTATTGTATTTACTTCCTTGCTCATTTCCTAGGAGCATATCAGTGTATATGAATGATAGTCAACTCTATCAATGGTAGCTATCAGTTTCTGATAACATTGCTTTGTCTTGCTATCGAGATACCAGACTAGAAGTCACTGCTATTGTTTTATAGGTAATGTAAAAAATGTAAATGCAATTTCTTTGTGTTATTATGTCACAACTTTGGTGCTCACTGCAGCATTGTAGGATTTTTCCCAATACATATCTCAATAATCCTAAGAACCAATGTTTACCTACCATGCTGGCACCGGTCGCTATGCGCATTTATATTACATAGCTACTCATTTTCCTCACGAGGCTGAGTGGGCCCCGTAACGGCCAGTCACGGAATCAATCATTTGCATGATGCAAATTTCTTGACCCCGCCGGGAATCGAACCCGGGTCTCCCGCGTGCAAGGCGAGCGCAGTGACCACTACGCCATGGGAGCTGACAATTGTGCTTTATTAACTTTATTTATTTGTGAATGAGTTCTCCGAACCCCTAATTGATTTCATTGTTTTCTCTCGTGTTTCAGCAACCAACATGGCGACTATGGGGAGAGGAGAGGGTTGAGGGGGCAATATTCAACATCTACTTGAAGAAAGTCAGGTATCATCGACCCGCCAAGAGTATCTCTTCAGTAAGTTTTATATTATTTGTTTAGGTTGAACGACACTGTAGAACTGCTAAGGTTTTTAGTGACGGGGTTTTACTCTACTTTAATCTCACCCAGAATGAATGGGATTGAAAAGATGAGAAAAGCCACAGCATCAGCAGCACGCGATTGAATGGAATTCATTGCTCAATGGAACAATGACCGAGGAGGACCACCAGTTCCAATTTCAACCAAATTGGTGTTATAAAATAATTGAGTCATTGGAATACCATTTTTAAGATCAAATTTCCGGCCTAGTTAGCTTGTAAGTACTAGGTCGCGGGTTCAATTCCCGCCAGGGGCAAATTCATCCCTAATAGATAAGGTTCGTTCTGGCTTCCTTTTATCTTGTCTTCCTTTCTTCTTCGCTTTCGGCACAATAAAACCTTAGCAGTTACAGTTCCCTCTATCAAATTGAATTCGTATCAGCCAGCCTAGTTAGCTTAGTTGGTAGTGCGTCTACCTTGTAAGTGCTAGGCCGCGGGTTCGATTCCCGCCCGGGGCGGATTTTATCCTGATGGGATAATGTTCGTTCTCGGA
>NW_007381863.1:7130-10770 GCF_000475195.1 Diaphorina citri | reverse complement strand
CCTACCTCCTACTCTCCTAATCATTCTCCTCCTTCTTCTCCTCCTCCTCCTCCTACCTCCTACTCTCCTAATCATTCTTCTCCTCCTCCTCCTACCTCCTACTCTCCTAATCATTCTCCTCCTTCTTCTCCTCCTCCTACTCTCCTAATCATTCTCCTCCTTCTTCTCCTCCTCCTCCTCCTACCTCCTACTCTCCTAATCATTCTCCTCCTTCTTCTCCTCCTCCTCCTCCTACTCTCCTAATCATTCTCCTCCTTCTTCTCCTCCTCCTACCTCCTACTCTCCTAATCATTCTCCTCCTTCTTCTCCTCCTCCTACCTCCTACTCTCCTAATCATTCTCCTCCTTCTTCTTCTCATTCTTCTTTTCCTTCTTCTTCTTCTTCTTCTTCTTCTTCTTCTTCTTCTTCTTCTTCTTCTTCTTCTCCTTCTTCTTCTTCTCTTTATTTTTCTTCTTCCTTTTCTTGTCATTTTCCTCTTCCTTCTACTTCTTGTTCTTGCTCCTCCTCCTTCTCTATATTCTCCTCCTCCTCCTCCTCCTCCTCCTCTGTCTAGTCTATAATACGTAGAAATCAAAGAGATCAGCACTTTGTTCTTCGCAGACAGAAAAATCCACCTTATGCTTAGATACGATCATTTCTCTTTGCTTTTTATGTGAACATGGAATAGGTCTGGAAAATACATATAAGCATACTACTGTGTTTTGTTATAAGTTTTGTTATCTCTTTGTTTTTCCAATGATTCGCTATTCTTACTTTCCCACTCTTTCCTTCTCGTTCCCTGTCTCTTTCTCTCTCCCTCTCTCTCTCTCTCTGAGACAAATAAGCTCTCTGCCTTTTTTAGCCCGTCCTTCCTTTATTATTACGATAGTAATAAAAAAAGGTATAGTGGACGGGCTATTGTATTCGCTTTGGTGTCGTTTGTCTGTCACTCTGTCTGTCTGCGTCCCCATAGAAGGACTTATCCAAACCTGGTCGACCTATATATCAAATTAAAGGTCTTTTTACCAAGTGGTGGTGCAAATTTTGTCCAGAAAACCATAAAGCCAAAAAACCAAAAAAACTGGTTTTGGGGGATTTTTTTCTCATTTTCTCACACAAATGAGCTCTGATCTTGAAATTTGTCGCGACGACCTATGAACTCAAAGCGAGAAAGTTTTAGATAACACTTCAGTCGTTATTTTAAGACCGGTTTTACGTCACCTATGTTAAGCTACCGCCGAGCAAGGCCAATAAATGGATGGGTGACTTTAACCTTATATTGGAAATAAAGGGAGAACGGGCTCTAGTGTTGATTTTAAATCATTACATGAAAGTAAAATCAAATCAAGAATGATAATAAACTGAATATTAAACAAATTAGGTAGGTACATACATAGGTACTGATTTTCTTTAATCACGGTCGAATAAACTACGGGCTAAAAAAATCCCGGAGGGACGGACCCAGCTTGTTCTATAGGTACACGTACGAGTATGTAATATGTATATCTACAACTACATAAGTAGGTACAAAGGTAGTGTAGGGTATCTACAAATCTACATAGATACAGTAGATACATAAATGTAGCTATTTAAATAAATATGTACAAGCATTTATGATCGTAGTAAGGTAGGTAGAAAGTAACCTACCTAGTTAGGTAAGGTAAGTATAGCTATAAATATTTTTAAAACAGATAGTTAGGTAGGTAGATACATAGATGGTTAGGTAGGCACGTTTTCATTTTCTTTTCTTTTTTTTTCCTAAAAAGAACTTAATGAAAACTGGATACAACAATTTTATCTAAAACACAAGCAGAAGAAGAAAATAGAGGAAGAAGAGGAAGAGGAGGAGGAGGAGGAGGAGGAGGAGGAGGAGGAGGAGGAGGAGGAGGCGGAAAAGGAAGGCAGAAGAATAAGCTCTATAGCATGGACTGACCTCTTACCTATTTCTTCTTCTTCTTCTCTTCTTCTCTTCTTCTTCTTCTTCTTCTTCTTCTTCTTCTCTTTCTATTATTTTTCTTTTTCCTTTTGAGAAAAGGAAAGCCACGTAAAAACTTAAACGAAAAATACTCTAAAAATACTGGAAGAAAACAGCATGAATGAGGAGAGAGAGAGAAGAGAAGGGAGGGATGGTGTGGATGTGGTATGTGTGGGAAGCAAAAAAGAAGAGAGGGAGGAGAGAAAAACTGAAACCCACACGCCCCACGAGCCTCCTGATTACCAGCGCGAACACGTCTGGACCACTGAACACTTCTAAGGCAACAATGGGCAGAGGTTTAGGAGAGGTTCTGATAGAGAGAACTGTAACCTGCGCGACGAGTGTTACTGTCTCCCCGAAAGCGAGCGAAGAGAGAAGGAAGACGGATGAGGATAGAAGACCATCGGCCCCAGCACAGTTCCCGAAGACGAACTTATGCTGTTTATGGGGATTAAACCACACGCCCCCATCTGCTGTGAATCGAACCCGCGACCTACGCGCTTACAACCCAGACTTCACGCTACGCCCTTCCAGAAGAGCCGCTAGGCAAAGGAATCAGAAAAACAGAGAAAATACTCATAGAGCGGGTGGATTGCGAACACACTCACATGCGGGTCCCGCCTTTCAGGGCACACTCCCATTTGTGTCAAGGGTTGTCAGGCAACTTGCCTTGGATCACACTCTTAATTTGAAGACGCGGCATTTACGTCGTGAAATTGTTTCGGAAGGGAATGCGGAAACCCATTTTCTGAGTACAAGATGTTGTTTCCGAGCCAGGAATGCNAAATCCGCGAACATAATCGCGAAATCTGCGAACATAATCGCAAAATCCGCGAACATAATCGCGAAATCCGCGAACATAATCGCCAAATTCGCGAACAAAATTGCCAAATCCGCGAACATAATCACGAAATCCGGGAACATAATCGTGAAATCCGCGAACATAATCGCGAAATCCGCGAACATAATCGCGAAATCCGCGAACATAATCGCGAAATCCGCGAGCAAAATCGCAAAAGCCGCGAACAAAATCGCGAAATCCGCGAACATAATTGCCAAATCCGCGAACATAATCACGAAATCCACGAACATAATCGCGAAATCCGCGAACATAATCGCGAAATCCGTTCGCGAAATCCGCAAACATAATCGCCAAATCCGCGAACAAAATCGCGAAATCCGCGAACATAATCGCCAAATCCGCGAACATAATCGCCAAATCCGCGAACATAATCGCCAAATCCGCGAACAAAATCGCGAAATTTGCGAACATGTCGCGCGCGAACATAATCGCCAAATCCGCGAACAAAATCGCGAAATCCGCGAACATAATCGCGAAATCCGCGAACATAATCGAGAAATCCGCGAACATAATCGCCAAATCCGCGAACAAAATCGCGAAATCCGCGAACATAATCGCGAAATCCGCGAACATAATCGAGAAATCCGAACTTAATCGCGAAATCCGCGAACATAATCGCGAAATCCGCGAACATAATCGCGAAATCCGCGAACATAATCGCGAAATCCGATAATCGCCAAATCCGCGAACAAAATCGCGAAATCCGCGAACATAATCGCGAAATCCGCGAACATAATCGGGAAACCCGCGAACAAAATCGCCAAATCCGCGAACATAATCGCGACATCCGCGAACATAATCGCGAAATCCGCGAACAAAATCGC
>NW_007381863.1:0-6094 GCF_000475195.1 Diaphorina citri | reverse complement strand
CTCTCTCATTCCTACCTCTCTCTTCTCTCTCTCTCTCTCTCTCTCAATATACCTAGGTGGTCAAAAGTTAACTCTCTAATATAAAACGCCTTTTTCACTTAATTCTTCACCCTTAATGTTCTTTATTCATGTTTCAGTTTAGACCTATTCACTCTCTTGACCTGACTGGACGCAATCAAAACCTTGAATCTTCGTGACGGAACACCTAATGCGATTCTAGCGCCCAAGCTAATGACGGGTCCCGCTTACAATAGTATTTAATCTCTCTCTCTCTCTCTCTCTCTCTCTCTCTCTCTCTCTCTCTCTCTCTCTCTCTCTCTCTCTCTATCCCCCCTCTCTCTCTCTTTCTCTCTCAAAAACCAACTCTGGCTTACGGAGAATATAGAATATTGAAAAGACAAAGGAAAGAGAGAGATAGAAGGAGAGAGAGAGAGAGAGAGAGAGAGAGAGAGAGAGAGAGAGAGAGAGAGAGAGAGAGATGAAAGATAAAGAAATTTAACTTTTTCGTGGAGAAAAGTTAAGGAGTTTTTGATATCCATTAAATTTTAGAATGAGGACGAGGAAAGAGAGAGTTGGAGAGAGAAAGAGAGAGAGAGAGAGGTATTTTTACTCAAAGTTTCCAAATTTCCACGTGGAAACCTCAAACTTACTCTATTCGATCAATAATAAAAAAACCACAGTCCATATCACCTGATTTACTTATACATTGGTCCTGCCCAAGTTTCATCCTATAGGTACCTATGATTAGATTTTATACAAATAAACTACCTAAATAAAAATTAAAAACATTTACTTGGATTGAAGTTAAGTATAATTTGTACAGGCGTCAATGGAGAAACCAGTCAAACGGAAAATCAACATGAGGAACTTTTAGGGTCTTTTACTTTTCGATACCATCATACTCTATTTTGTATTTTTTCAGCCCCCCTATTACTCTATTTTGCATCAACTAATGTCCTCTATTTTTTTCTCTTGTCCTCTCTTTTGCGACAAATGTCCTCTATTTTTTTCTCTTGTCCTCTCTTTTGCGACAAATGTCCTCTATTTTTTTCTCTTGTCCTCTCTTTTGCAACATATGTCCTCTATTTTTTTCTCTTGTTCTCTCTTTTGCGACAAATGTCCTCTATTTTTTTCTCTTGTCCTCTCTCTTGCAACAAATGTCCTCTATTTTTTTCTCTTGTCCTCTCTTTTGCAACAAATGTTCTCTATTTTTTTCTCTTGTCCTCTCTTTTGCAACAAATGTCCTCTATTTTTTTCTCTTGTCCTCTCTTTTGTGACAAATGTCCTCTATTTTTTTTCTCTTGTCTTCTCTTTGCAACAAATGTTCTCTATTTTTTTCTCTTGTCCTCTCTTTTGCGACAAATGTCCTCTATTTTTTCTCTCGTCCTCTCTTTTGCGACAAATGTCCTCTATTTTTCATATCGCCCTTTACTTTGAAACCTGTATTCTCTATTTCGGTCTCTCACTCTCAATTTGGACGAAAAAGAAAGTAGGGAAAACAGAGAGCAAAATTTGAAATTGAAAATTTGCGTCCCTGTCAGGTTGAGTTTGTTTGAAATTTTCTGTTTGATGTGTGGCCTCTGTGTTGATGAACATTTGGCATTTGGTGCAGTATGCAAGATTGATTTTGTTTTCTGACACGTACTATCAATCCAAAGTTTTCACAAGACTCTGCACTCAAAATAGGATAGGTATCAATATTAGTCACAATGAATTTTAAATTCTTTTCAATATTGTTAATACGACAAGACATCATACATTCACCAAGAACATCAACAGTGTCTTTTGTGTAAGTAATCACATTTGTCTTACACTTATGATACTTGGGAATAACATTCCATTTTGAAATTTCTTGAATGGAAATTGCGTTTACACAAGATCCAGTGTCTAATTTCAACAAAGTTGGGTTTCCATTGATAAATCCTCTTTCAAACCACTTGGAACCATTTTGAATACTATCAATGCGCAGTTCACTGAGGCGATAATCAGGACCGGGACTAGACGCAATACTGTCACACTCATTGGTCTCATGTTGACAATCACACTCAGGAGTATCCACCACATTCAGGTTCCTTCTTGGCTGACGTTTATCTCGACACTGGGAAGCATAATGATTTGGACGACCACAGTTGAAACACGTTACAACTCTCCTGATAGGGTCCATTTTGTTTTGTCTTGGATCTGGATAACTTTTTACTTGATTTCTATGAAAAGTTGAATTTTTCTTCAATACATTGATCTCTTCACTTGAAGGAACATTAGAATGTGTCTGCATACTTTCTGCATGACCTTTAGCTATTTCAGCATTTTTACAATTTTCTACAACAGATGCTAAAGTAATTTTTCTTTCTCTCAGTAATCTCTCACGTAATTTGTTGTCAGAGATTCCATGAATAATCTTGTCCTTCAAATTTCTTTCTTCTGCAACACCAAATTCACATTCATGAGATTGAATTCTAATCCTTGTTAGGAAATCATCGAATGACTCATTTGGAGCCTGTACCATCTTCCAGAATACATAGGACGCTTGTGTCACATTCTTGTAATCTTCAAAATATTTATCAAAAGATTTGATAATGTCCTCAAGTTTTGTTTCATCATCCTTCTTTATTTCCAAGGACTCATACCGTCGTCTAATTTCTTCACCTCCAACTTGCAGGAACAAAGCAACTTGAATATCATTTTCTTCTTTGTGATATTTCAACGCCTTCAAATAAATCTGAAACTTGCTCTTCCATGTCTTCCATATCTGGGACAAATTAGATCCACTTGAGGAAAAAGGTTCTATTTGTATGTTAATCGACATTACAACTCAGGAAACAAAAGTAACTAACAAAAATATTTTACGCCTGACACCATGTCAAAATTGAGAAGAGCAGTTAGTTTTCGTGGCAATCAAAGTTTAGATTTATTAAGACTGAAGCTTCAGCTCAGAGTTGTGGCCAGCATACATAACAGTTGTGACGTCAGATTTCACGTCGAAATGCGCAGAAACGCTTGCGCACAAACAAACGAAGCGGGAGTCATGAATTATGACGTCATTGCCTACGGGAGCGTATGCCGTGACGTCAAACTTCACGATTTACCGGTATTTTTAAAATTGATTTATCTCGGTATCTAGAAGTCGTAGAAGAAAAAGAAAAATTCCGTTGGTCCTCATTTTTCCTGCTCTATGACTATGAAACATCACCCAAGTAAGCGCAACTGATCTATTGTTGTTTAATAATGTAGACATTCCTATGTGAAAGGTGAATATGATGTGAAATTTTCTAATTAAGGAGTGCGGTAGCGCTCCGCCCCGCCAAGTCAAGAAAGTTTGACCGCGCTACTAGTAATATATGATAGGAACCTAGGTAATGATACATAGAGATGTAGTTTCTTTTCGGAACCAGAACCGGTTAATTTTTGGAATCTGAATTTTCAATTTCAACACGTTAGCTGGCAAAGGTGTTTACCCACATCAGACCCGCATGAAGAATAGAATAGAATCACTTTTTATTGCCTTTTCACCCATACGAGTATCACAATGTATGAAAGCATCTCCTTATAATATAAATAGATATGAGAGATTTTTAATTTTTCAATTTTTTAGCCCGTCCTTCCTTTATTATTACGATAGTAATAAAAATGTTTAAGGGACGGACTATTGTATTTGGGAAGAAATCAAGCTACAACTCGATAAAATAAACCAAATGAAATGCAGGATTATAATGATATTAATACCTCCTCAAAACAACAATAATAACAAAGACATTGTTAGACTCAATACGCTTATAAAACATAATATCAACAATTTCAAAAATATTGACATTATTGATCCAAATAAATTTATAAAACCTTGGCACCTGGCAATCGATGGAATCCATTTGGGGAGAAAAGGAAAAACATGGTTATGTACAAAAATAATCGAGAAGATAAACAGTGAAAATAGCCGAATAGAAAAGGATGGAAAAGAAAATGGAAATGAATACCAAAAAGAACAAGAAAATAATTTATATCGAAATACCAATTATAATGGGCAATACAATTATTGGCACATGAAAAAGGGAAGACAAAATGAAAGAAATAATATGTATACATACCCATACAATAAACAATGGCAAAATCACAAACCAGATAACCACACAGATTGGAAACAACAAGTGTATGGCAACAAATGGAACCATCAGCAGACAATGAATAATAAAACACAAAACAATGAAAAGGAAGTATGGCCAGAATTACGAAATAGGACAAATAGACACGGTAACATGAATATCCATGAAAAGAGAATACAAACATGCCAACAATGTAGAAACAAAATTATTCAAAATGATACCCATCCAAAGGGACAAAGTTTTTTGTAAACAATATTGACAATCCTAAAAACAAAAAGGATACACATTCAATATCAAGACAAGACGTTCACGTTGATGAAGTTACAAAAAGTATTGACAATCTGGCAAAAATGCCTCAAATCGACATAATGTCAGACAATGATCATGAATATAGCAAAGTGTCAAATGGACAAGACGTTCACATAGATGAAGTCACAATTATTAATAATATTGACAATAGTTTATGTATGAATCAAAACCATAGGATGATAGGTACTATTAATGAAGATGAATTAATCAAGGAAGACAAATCACACAATCATGAGTATAGAAATAATATTAAAAATGTTTTGTTAAATGGGCTGTATCAAAATAAATCGATGGTACATGTCAATAATACACAAATGAACACAATGACGCTATTGCATCAAAATGCACAATCTATCCAAAACAAAATCGAAATATTCGAGGAACTCACTGAGGAGTATAAAGTGAATTTCCTATGCATAACGGAACATTGGCTTAAACAAAACCAGATTACTGTTACTGGAATAGAAGAATATGAGCTTGTTGCTCACTATTGTAGGGAAACTATGGAACATGGAGGATCTGCAATATATTATAAGCCGATAAATAATTGTAAGTGGGATATCCAAGAAATAGACATGAGTAACATTGCCTGTGATGTAACATTTGAATGTTGTGGGGTTAAAATAATGGAGTCCAAAAATATTAAAATGATTATAATATGCATTTATAGAACAGATGACAAAAAGAATAATGGTCATATGGACACATTCTATACAAAAATGGAAACGATGATGGAAAAGTTAAAAATATATAAAACTAAAGTGATCATATGTGGTGATTTAAATATTGACCACCAGAAAAAATCCAAAACAAACTATAAAAAGCTCTTAGATATCATGGAATCTAATCAATTAAAACACATCATCGATGAGGTAACAAGACCAATATCTCAAACTGGACTAGATTATATTATAATTAACAAAGACTTTGATTATGTATCAAAATATAATGTTGATTATAAAATATCTGATCATAAATGTCAAATTATAAAATTTAAAATTGATGAAATAAGACAAAATAATGAACAAAATACAATATTAAAAAGATTTTACAATAAAAATGAAAATCATGAAAGAATGAAAGAACTATTAAATAGAATGGATATGTCAGAAATTATGAATGACCATAACATAGATGATAAATGGAATAAATTTATTGATAAAATTCTATACTGTCATGATAATGCATACCCGTTAATAAAGATAAAAATAAACCCCAAAATTAAAAGAAAAAAATGGATGACAAATGAGTTAAGAAAGAAAGGAAAAGAACTTAGAGAGATTAAAGCAAAAGGGAATGTCAACATTGAAGAAATGAGAAAGAGAAGAAAAGAATACATCAAACAAATTAGAAAGAATAAAAAAGATTATACATTAACAAAAATTAAAAAATCCGAAAATAAACAGAAAACAATGTGGGGATTCTACTATATGGCCACGGGAGCAATAAAGAAAAAGAAAAAAATAGAACTTGTAATTAACAACGAAATAATAAATGAAGCAAAAGAACTCTCAGAAAGATTTAAAGATTTTTTTATAAATTCAGTAAAAGAAAAAATAGAAGAAAATGTATTACCCAACATTGAAAACAGAGATCAAATAATAAAAGAAATGAATCCATATGTTGAAGAAAGTATGAAATTGGATCCAACCACCCCAAGTGAAATCAGAAAAATAATAAATAAATTA
>NW_007381862.1:0-10630 GCF_000475195.1 Diaphorina citri | reverse complement strand
GCTAACTAGGCTGGCAGATGATGGGTTAGAAATGTTAGAATGTTTTTTTTTTTTTTCCAAAGGCCGATGGCAATGGGGTGAGCAAAAAAAAATATTTTTCGGAATTATATCCGAGGGCATAGCCGACCTCAGTAGTTCAGTGGTTATAGCACAATTAACTTTGGATTCGGAGGTTGGTAGTTCGAGTCGCAGTCAAGTTATATTTTTTTTTACCAAGGTGTCTTTAATCCGAAAATGACATTGACAACGTTTAATCATTAATCATGGCTTAACACAGTTGAAATTCCTTACATACAACTTAATTCCTGAGACAAGAGACAATGGAAAACTCATTCATACTTTGAACTTTGCAAAATTCCTGCCACAATATACGTATAGAAAGATAGGTAATGTAGGATGTAGGTAAGCTTTAACAGAAAGATAGGTACTTAAAGCACGTGTTTCTGTGAGGGAATTAGCCCTAAGTCCTCCAACCCAAATCCATTTGGATAACACTCTCTATTCAAACTAAAGCTGCGGCTTAACAATAATAGAAATGAACAAAACATCGCTCAATGAAAGTAATACGGAGACACAATACATAATTGAAATTGAACGCTTTGAGGCAAAAAGGGTCGAGCTCACGAGCTCTACTGTGGTCTTTTTTTTAGGTGAAACAGATTTTCTGATGCATCATGCGTTGATGAAAAGTTTAGTACTGCAACAACCAAGAGCTAACCTACGCCTACCAGATAAAAATTAGAAATTGAAGGATTTTATGCCAGGAGGGATCTGACCCTAAAAATCTAAAGAAGAATTCGGTTGATATTAAGGAGCGCGGTAGCGCTCCGCCCCGCCAAGTCAAGAAAGTTTGACCGCGCTACTAGAGATATTATACGCGACAGGGAATTTCCATTATTCAGAAAGATAAGCGAATTTCCAAGTCAAAATTGACCAATCAAATGCCTTGAAACTATGCTTAGCACGAACTTAAGAGCCAGCATTTTGTTCATAAATATGGGTGTAAGAACATTGTGCTTGTGATGGATTGATTAAAAAAGAAATTAAATAATAAAGGACATTAGACAAACAAGCAAATGACAGAAAATAGGAGACAGACAACAGACATAGATTTGAAGAAATCTTAAACTTTTATTCCAAGGCAAACATCTCCCGCAGACCATTTTTTTCCAAAAACAGAAGAGTACCTGACAGTTTTACTTGATTCAAACAAACAAACAAACAAACAAACAACATGAGACGAACCTTATGTGTTTAGATCTTGCAAAAATAGATTAACGATTTTTTAATTGCGACCAAATCTAGATGAAATCAGTCTTCAGAGTCTTTGAGAAGGTTCCTCAGATGTTGAGAGTCCTTAAAAGGAAATGGCGATTCATCAATATTAATCAAAATCCAACAAGAACACAAAATACACAACCACATCCGAAAACAAGCATACCAAAAAACTCGTTGCTTGTAGGCACATGAAGGAGAGAATACAATTTATTATACAACCAGTCCTGAATAAATACTATTACCTATACCAAAATACTGTTCAAGGTTCAGTTCAATAGCCACTTTTGGTGAGTTTTTTTTTTTAAGAGGTTTGACAGAGGGAACTGTAACTGCTAGGGCCTTATCGTCCCGAAATCAGAGAAGGAAGAGAGTTTTTTAAAGAGGTTTAACAGAGGGAACTGTAACTGCTATGGTCTTATCGTCCCGAAATCGAAGAGAGAAGGAAGAGAGGGATAGGAGAAAGCCAGCCGTTCCGAGAACGAACATTATCCCATCAGGATAAAATCCGCCCCGGGCGGGAATCGAACCATTTTAAAGAGGTTTGACAGAGGGAACTGTAACTGCTATGGTCTTATCGTCCCGAAATCGAAGAGAGAAGGAAGCCAGGTTAAAGAGGTTTGACAGAGGGAACTGTAACTGCTATGGTCTTATCGTCCCGAAATCGAAGAGAGAAGGAAGCTTTTTTAAAGAGGTTTAACAGAGGGAACTGTAACTGCTATGGTCTTATCGTCCCGAAATCGAAGAGAGAAGGAAGAGAGGGATAGGAGAAAGCCAGCCGTTCCGAGAACGAACATTATCCCATCAGGATAAAATCCGCCCCGGGCGGGAATCGAACCATTTTAAAGAGGTTTGACAGAGGGAACTGTAACTGCTATGGTCTTATCGTCCCGAAATCGAAGAGAGAAGGAAGCCAGGTGGAAGAAAGCAGAGGGAACTGTAACTGCTAGTTATCGTCCCGAAATCGAAGAGAGAAGGAAGACAGGATAGGAGAAAGCCTACGATGGGAACTGTAACTGCTATGGTCTTATCGTCCCGAAATCGAAGAGAGAAGGAAGACAGGATAGGAGAAAGCCAGCCAGGTTTGACAGAGGGAACTGTAACTACTATAGTCTTATCGTCCCGAAATCGAAGAGAGAAGGAAGACAGGATAGGAGAAAGCCAGCCGTTTCGAGAACGAACATTATCCCATCAGGATAAAATCCGTCCCGGGCGGGAATCGAACCCGCGGCCTAGCGCTTACAAGGCAGACGCGCCACCCGAACATTATCCCATCAGGATAAAATCCGCCCCGGGCGGGAATCGAACCCGCGGCCTAGCGCTTACAAGGCAGACGCAGGAACATTATCCCATCAGGATAAAATCCGCCCCGGGCGGGAATCGAACCCGCGGCCTAGCGCTTACAAGGCAGACACGCTACCAACTAAGCTAACTAGGCTGGCTTTGGTAAGTTTGAATAAATATAAATTGTCTTAATAGTTTTTTTCCCTCTTAAGAGGTTTAATGGAGGGAGGTGTAACTGCCAAGGTCTTATCGTTCCGAAAGAGAAGAAAAACAGGATAGGAGAAAGCCAGCCGTTCCGAAAACGAACCTCGTGTGTTTAGGATGAAGTCCGGAATAGAACCCGCGACCTAGAGCTTACAAGGCAGACGCGCTACCCACCATGCAAACTAGGATGGGCTCTTCAATCTTTCTTATGTATTAAAATTCAGTTAATTCAGTATTGATTGATTTTTTAGGTCCCTTAGTGTGGTGACGGGCGTTGACTCTATTCTCCCCTTCTTAGATCCGCCCCTGATTACAATATTGCCCGGCAATAGACATGCTACCCCTACCCACCATGCAAACTAGGATGGGCTCTTCAATCTTTCTTATGTATTAAAATTCAGTTAATTCAGTATTGATTGATTTTAGGTCCCTTAGTGTGGTGACGGATGTTAACTCTATTCTCCCCTTCTTAGATCCGCCCCTGATTACAATATTGCCGGGCAATAGACATGACCATGTCATGTCAGCTAAATCTTGAGTCCCTGCCAAGCATAATACTAGCAGGAGTGCCCTACTAATCCAGTGCCGGAGTTATAGCTATGTACTGGGGGCTGGGGGTCATATCAGACATGACCATGACATGTCAGCTGAATCTTGAGTCCCTGCTAAGCATAACACTAGCAGGAGTGCCCTACTAATCCAGTGCCAGAGTTATAGCTATGTACTGGGGGTAATATTACAAGACCATGTCATGTCATTAGCTAAATCTTGAGTCCCTGCCAAGCATAATACTAGCAGGAGTGCCCTACTAATCCAGTGCCGGAGTTATAGCTATGTACTGGGGGTAATATTACAAGACCATGTCATGTCATTAGCTAAATCTTGAGTCCCTGCCAAGCATAATACTAGCAGGAGTGCCCTACTAATCCAGTGCCGGAGTTATAGCTATGCACTGGGGGTAATATTACAAGACCATGTCATGTTAGCTGAATCTTGAGTCCCTGCCAAGCATAATACTAGCAGGAGTGCCCTACTAATCCAGTGCCGGAGTTATAGCTATGTACTGGGGGTCATATCAGACATGACCATGTCATGTTAGCTGAATCTTGAGTCCCTGCCAAGCATAACACTACCAGGAGTGCCCTACTAATCCAGTGCCAGAGTTATAGCTATTTACTTTGGGGTTCACCAGCATAATAACTACTTTAAAAAAAAAAAAACAGGGACGACGTGATATCTCTGTATCAAGGGGTCTTTCTCTTTACCAATACAAGACATTATTTAACCAGTCCCGAAGTTATATCTTTCCATTGGGCTAAGTTTGGAAATACCAGTGCAAGGAAAGTTTATAGACCAGAGGCGGATTTCACAGAAAAATTACTTGAACTCTGCAAACAGAATTTTCGTACGAGAGAATCCCATTTAAATGTAACTTAGTAGTTGATCTGAATTTCAGATGGAAATTTCAGACAAACTAGGGAAGAGGGTTTATTCGCCCCCCAGAGCCCCCGAGTAGCGTCGGCACTACTTATCACACCACAAACATTTCACCTACCATGGCTCTGTACTTAAGATAATCATTGTTTAATTACCCACTATGTATGTGTATTTAGTATACAGGGTGTCCCATTGATCATTGTACGGACGGTACAGTGCTCGATTACCGTACAGCGTACAGAAATACTTGGGATCGCTTTATGGGTGAGAAATGAGAAAAGGAGCCCAAGGATACATTTGGAAAAAGCGTTTTTCCCCCCTTTCGCCCTGTACAAAAACACAACCTCAATGGTTGGGAATGCGCCATCTTGGATTTCCTACGATTTCATACAGGCACTACCACGCCACCTAGTGGTTAAACAGATTCCTGTATTTTCCTTTAAAAGAGGGGAAATGAGCTTCAGAAGAGGAGAGATCGTATCAGTTTCCGGAAAAGAAAAAATTTGCAAAACGCCAAGGTGTAGACCCACCGGTTCTAATGTGTAGAGTTGCATACGTACGTTCACTACTAGAATAATCATCGGTAGACATACTTGTCGATCGGGAAATGTCGCAAGCTTTCGACTTGGAAAATCTGAATGAACTCCGCGCCATGGTTTTGTAGGATAACATTTGAGACTGCCACTAAATTGACTAAATCCACTATTCCTCCCACCAAGGGTGAAATCCACTAAATCTGCTATTCTTCACACCAAGGGTGAAATCCTTAGTGGATCCACTATTCTTCTTTTTCCAACACCAAGGGTGAACCACTAAATTCACTATTCTTCACACCAAAGAAAACTCAAATCTTCTGATTAGGAAGTTATTTGACACGGCGTAAAAATGTATAATGTCTTGTCACATGGTTCGTTTATTTATCATTTATTTAATTCGTTAGTTCACTAAAGAGATAATAAATAATTAATCGTATTAATTATGAAATAATTGCTACAATGTGGTTGACAATAGATCTTCTAAAATTAATTTAATCCGTTAATTATTTAAGAGTTGAAAAGAGAACAACGTCCAAGAAAAGGTGTGGAAAATTGGAAAAACACTCTGAATTTGTTATCAATTTATCACTATCAAGAAAAATATATTTAATGCTTTTGCTTTTCCAAATTAATTCATCATCTCACTGATGTTTTAAAATTTACCAACATGGAAAATATAATTAAATGCAAATTAAAATTCGGCATTTGATACATCTCAGGTAGTGATAGCAAAGTTATACCTACACTTCCAGATTTTTACAATTATGTACATACTAGTAATATTAACACAACAATTCATTGTTTCAAAAAAAATCAAAATCAATTGTTGAATAACATCACCAGAAATGCATTTGTTTAACATCAATCTGATAACATTACCAAAACTTAATTTAACACCAAAATGCCTTAAAAAAATCACACATTACATAACAAATTATAAAATATGACCTAAAATGGATTAAAACTGGGATGGTTTTCAGTAAAAAATTTCAGTCCGAAACCGAGAAGCGCCTACCATCTACATCTACCATGCCGTTATCAGTAAAACTTATCAAAACTTCCAGAACAACGATAAAGTAAAAGTGAATCATTACGATAAAATAATACAATGAAATCACAATGCATTTGATTGATGAGATTACGTAACGCGAACAAATATTTCGTTATCAAGTAATTGACGAGTGAAAAATTCGAAAAAAAAGAAGAAAAAATAAATGAAATATTTAAAATCAATTAAAATTCACGATCGCGACCTTAAACATGGAAAACAAGAAGTTGTGGTGTTATCTTAAGATAAAAATTCATACATCGCCGTACCCACACGAGTTTATGAAAAGCGACCAGTACATTGTATGTTATGTGTGTGAAGCGATCAAATTTTAAAATTTACTGTCAAAGTTCTTCAAACAAAATATCAGAGGAAAGGGAATTTAAAATTTAATGACTTGAAAAGTACCTAGGAACAAAAAAATTAACAGACTTTAAGGAATCGCTTAGAATCAGTACATTTTATGTGTGGTGATCAAATTTTGAAAATTAACGTCAAAGTACTTCAAACAAGACAGGGGAGTGAAAATTAAATGACTTTGAACTTTAAAGTTACCAAAAAGCAACAGAAATGTAAAATTTCAAAGTAGAAAGCATCTAAATAACACAGATCATTAAAAACTAGATGGCTACACCAAAGCAACACGAGATATGTAAAAACTTAAGTACCTAGGCTATAAAAAAGACAAGGAAACAATAATATCTAATTGTTAAATAACTTGAGACTGATCTAAGAACGATCATTCTTGTTCATAAATACGAGTGTTAAAGGGGGAGTCTGCTCGGGATGACTGTAACGATGATTTTTTTGATAAAAATCGTATAACTACCAGGAATCGAACCCAGGACCTTCTACAGCTACACTTGCGGGTGACCGTGTAGGCTACAAGTATAGGTCAGTTGTGCTCAATATTTTTCTACCATTAGGTACATACTGTTATTAGGTCCCTTCTCCTTCTCTTTCTCTCTCTCTCTCTCTCTCTCTCTCACACACACACACACACACACACACCTCTTTTTCTTTCTTATCCTGTCTCTGTCTCTTTTATCTCTCACCTCTCTCTCTCTCTCCTAAACATTCTTATTTTATTTTCTCTTCTTCTCTTTCTCTCACATTAATATGTCACAGCATGCCTTTTCCCTCTCTCTCTCACTCTTCCTCTATATCTCTCACACACAGCATCTCAAGATCAATACTCCCCTACTTCTCTCTCTCTCTCTCTCTCTCTCTCTTTCTCTCTCTTCAACCTCTCTTTCTCTCTCTTCAACCTCTCTTTTTCTCTCTTCCTCCTGTACCATTTTTCCTCTCTTTCTACATAGTTCCGTTTTTTTTTACTTCTTCCTCTTCCTTTCTCTCCTCTCTCTCTCTTTTTTTTCCACACCGCATATAATTTCTCATCAAATTGTTTTTATTAAGAAGAGACCTCCCTCCTTCATTTCTCTCTCCCCCCCCCTCTCTCTCTCTCTCTCTCTTTCTCAATTCCCCACCTCATTCCCTCTCACTCTCTCACATCACTTTAACTTAGTATGCTATTTAGAAACAAAGGAGAGGAAGAAGAAGGGGGTGAGTGAGAAAGAGAGGAGAAGAGAGAGAGAGATAAAGTAGAAGAGGGAGAGGGAGGGAGAGAGAGAGAGAGACTTAGGAAGATGAGGTCATCTCAAGTAATTATCTAATGTTAGAAGAGGAGGGGAAGAAGGAGGGAGGAGGAAAGAGAGAGGAAGGAGAGGAGGGGGAGGAAGAGGGAGAGAAATAAGAGAGAAGAAGGTGGAGGAGGTAGGGCAAAGTAAGAATGAGAAAGGAGGGAGGGGTATTTCTTATCAAGCTGATATCAGCATTTTGTAGGGAAGTGGTTATCAGGAGCTAATAATAATGTCAGTAAGGGTTTCTTCACGACAACTTTAGAGAGGTTTTGTATCTCATCTCACGAGGTAGGTGTGGGAGGTGTTGAGAGGGAATTGTAAAGGAGCTGAGGGGAAGGAGGGAGGACGAACGGGGGGTAGAACGAGGAAGCAATGGAAAGCAAAAGGGAGAGAATGGGGGTGTTGGGAGGGAACTGTGAAGGAGGGAGGAAAGGAGAGGTGTTGGGAGGGAATTTTGAAAGAGCTGAGAGGTAAGAGGGAGGATTGTGAAGGAGATGGGAAAGAAGGAGGAGGTAGAAACGAAAGGTGAAGCAGGAAGAGAAATCAGGGAGATGAAGGGGAAAACGAGGGAAGACGAAGGGGAGGTTAGAACGAGTGGAAAGCAAGGGAGATGGAGGTGACAAGGAGAACAAGAAGTGTTGGAAAGGAAAGGAGGAAGGAAGAGAGAGAGAGAGAGAGAGAGAGAGAGAGAGAGAGAGAGAGAAAGAGAAAGAAAGATAAAGTAGAAGAGGGAGAGGGAGAGAGAGAGACTTAGGAAGATGAGGTCATCTGAAGCAATTATCTAATGTTAGAAGAGAAGGGGAAGAATGAGGGAGAAGGAAAGAGAGATGAAGGAGAAGAGGGGAAGAAGATGAAGAAGAGGGAGAAAAATAAGAGAGAAAAGGTGGAGGAGGTAGGGCAAAAGAAGAATGAGAAAGGAGGGAGGGGTATTTCTTATCAAGCTGATATCAGCATTTTGTAGGGAAATGGTTAGAAGTGGTTATCAGGAGCTAATAATATTGTCAGTAAGGGTTTCTTCACAACAACTTTAGAGAGGTTTTGTATCTCAATTCTCATCTCACGAGGTAGGTACCACAACCACTCCATAGAAAGAAGATTGGATACTTGAACATATCACACTCAGCCTCGTGAGGACAATATTGAGGAGCTAGTTGATGCAGATATGTACCTACTGGGATATGATAGGCTAGGATTCCAAGGCTACTTATAAACTAGCCCTACTACTTACTACAAACAATAAACTAGCCCTACTACTTACTACAAACAATAAACTAGCCCTACTACTTACTACAAACAATAAACTAAACTAGCCCTACTACTTACTACAAACAATAAACTAGCCCTACTACTTATTACAAACAATAAACTAGTCCTACTACTTACTACAAACAATAAACTAGCCCTACTACTTACTACAAACAATAAACTAGCCCTACTACTTACTACAAACAATAAACTAGCCCCTAGAAGACCTATCAGGGGACTTCTTCTGGTTTTAAGCACCCAGTCTTAAAGCACTCTGATATAAAGTAAAGTACTTATAATACTTCGAATCCCTAGTCTAAACAAAACACAGTTATCTACATAAACTCACACTACTGGGACTAAACAAAGCAATTATAACTTCCCTACAGCCTAAAGGAAACACAGATACCACAGTACTGGAACTAAATAAAGCACTTGTAACAAAAAAAATGCTGATGACTAATAGTAGTAAGGGCCACGCACGAGAGAAAAGGGCAGCTGGCAGCAAAGCGCCACCGCACCGCTTAGAGTACCACGGCTTGACTGACGGGCAACACACAATATACCAGAGAGAGCGCTCAGAGCCCCTCGGAGAAAAAACAAACGAGAAGAAATGGGAGGGAGAGAAAATGGGAGGTGTTGGGAGGGAATTGAGGAGCTGAGGGGAAAAGAAGAGAGAGCGCTCAGAGCCCCTCGGAGAAAAAACAAACGAGAAGAAATGGGAGGGAGAGAAAATGGGAGGTGTTGGGAGGGAATTGAGAAGGAGCTGAGGGGGAAAGGAGGAGGCAGAAACGAAAGGCGAAGTAGGAAGACTAGGAAGAGAAATATTAGGAAGGTGAGGGGAACGAGGAGTGGAAGAAATGGAAAGCAAGGGAGATAGATGGAGGTGTAAACAAGTAGGAAGACTAGGAAGAGAAATATTAGGAAGGTGAGGGGAACGAGGAGTGGAAGAAATGGAAAGCAAGGGAGATGGAGGTGTAAACGAGAAATGGGAGGTATTGAGAGGGAATTGTAAAGGAGCTGAGGGGAAGGAGGGAGGACGAACGGGGGGTAGAACGAGGAAGCAATGGAAAGCAAGGGGGGGAATGGGGGTGTTGGGAGGGAATTTTGAAAGAGCTGAGAGGTAAGAGGAAGGATTGTGAAGGAGATGGGGAAGAAGGAGGAGGCAGAAACGAAAGGATATCAGAGTACATAACCACAAGTACCACAACATGGAATTCCAGCGAAAAAGGTATAAATGAGGTAGAAGTGGAAATGGTTTCCACTACGAAACACTCTGCCACTTTTGACTAAAATTTAAACTTTCAATAAAAGCCATGGAAATTTGACACCACTTTGAAAATTGAGAACGTTTTTAGGGTTCCACCCGATTCCCCAAATGAGGAATATCTTATCTTCTCATTCTTTCCTTCATTTCTTTTTCTTTTCTCTTATAATTCCAAGTCGCTTTTTTTTTTCTTTTTTTTTCCTTCTTTCCTTCATTTCTTTTTCAGGAAAGGAGGAAGGAAATGGGGAGGTGACAGGAGGTATTTACGGGGGATGAGGGGAAGAAGGAAGAGAAATACAAGGGACATGAAGGGGTGAAGGAGAGGGTAAAGAGAAGTTTTGGATGAGGAGAATATGGGAGGAAATTGGAAGGGAGATGAAAAAAGGACGAAGGGAGAAGAGGGAGAACGACGCGAGGAGAAGCAAGGGAGATGAATGGAAAAAAGGAAGAGCGACGAAGGGACAAAGCAAGGAAGACGAAGGGAAAAAGGAGGGAGAGAGAGGAGGTTAAAACGAAGAGAGAATTTGGGAGAGACTTGATAGGGAGACAAGGGGTGAAAGGAAAGGTGGAAACGAGCAGATGAGAAAGGAAATGTAAGGAACATGAAGAGGAAGAAAAGATAATAATAATAGTGCTTATTTATACTGCTCGCATAGGACTGAAAAGTCCCTTTACTCCAGCAGTAGGCTACTAC
>NW_007381861.1:4163-10633 GCF_000475195.1 Diaphorina citri | reverse complement strand
GGGGGAAATATATCGATATATCGCCGATATATCGATATATTTAACAATTTCTCTTGTTTTGGGGGTTACAAGATTATTAAATAATCTTGTAAATTTTACACTGTGTTTGACGATAATAAGGCTACTTTTAGACCCTAGAGTTGCTTGAAATAAACAAATTATTTAGGCAGGTAAATAGGAATTTTTATATTTATGAAAAACAAAAATAAAACAAAATCAGTCACTCAACTTACTATCACAAAAAATAAAAATAAAATACACATAAAAATCAAATACACACAAACACACAACCCCCCCCCACACACACACACATACGGACTTTTGGCTGAAACCCTTTTTTTGGGGCTATTGGGACCATAAAACGTCCACATCTGTCAAAAAACGAAGGTCGAAAAATTTGTCGATCACAATAGTTTCCTCATCATTTTATAAAATAAGGAAAGTAATAGGTAAATAACAACATCATCATGAACTTTGACGTCACGGCATACGCTCCCGTAGGCAAAGACGTCACATCAAATGTCTCGAGCAAAGCTCCCTCGCAGGCAACGCATTAATGTGTTTGTGCGCATACGTTACTGCGCATTTCTTTCTGCTCCCTCCGCAAGCGTCCTTGTATACTGGCGCTACCTAGCAGACGAAAAAAACAACTGCGTAAAGTCTGACGTCACACATATTTGAACTCTTTCATTGGAACGGAAAATAAAAATTGAATTTTCGACCTTTTGCAGTTATTTTTTCGGAGTTTTGACCTCAGATTTGGATTTTTCCCAACTTTTTACAAAGGAATCAAGCATTTATTTATAATTTTTCCCATTTACTACTGCTCCATTGTCATTGAAGTATTTGAAGTTGAGAAACGTCCAGCGTGGATAAAACTGGGACGGGTGACCGATATATCGCCGGATAATTGTCGATATATCGACGATATATCGCCAAAAAAATATATCGATATATATCGATATATCGACGAAAAATATATCGATATATATCGGTTTTCGATATATCGCAACATCCCTATTAAACGCTATACAATATTGGTTTATTAAGTATATCAAATAATTTGCGTGGTCATTGTTCCATAAAATAAATGAGGATCTCGTAAAATACTTTCATTCAAAGCCCAACATGGTTTCAAAGTGTAGCAACTTTACAATCATTTTTACAAATTTGTAATTTAAATTAAAAAGCCAGCCTAGTTAGCTAGGAAGGTAGTGCGCCTGCCTTGTAAGCGCTAGATTGCGGGTTCGATTCCCACCCAGGGCGAACTTTATGTTAAACATACGAGATTCGTTCTAATATCCTGTTCTCCGGGACAATAAGGTCGAGTTTTACCACCGTGGATTATCTCAGGATTGAGTTCAATCCGAGGTTAAGTCTGACGTCACACATTTGAACTCTTTCATTAGAACGGAAAATAAAAATTGAATTTTCGACCTTTTGCAGTTATTTTTTCGGAGTTTTGACCTCAGATTTGGATTTTTCTCAACTTTTTACAAAGGAATCGACCATTTAATTATATTTTTTACCCATTTACAACTGCTCCATTGTCATTGAAGTATTTGAAGTTGAGAAACGTCCAGCGTGGATAAAACTGGGACGGGTGACCGATATATCGCCCGATGATTGTCGATATATCGACGATATATCGCCAAAAAAATATATCGATATATATCGATATATCGACGAAAAATATATCGATATATATCGGTTTTCGATATATCGCAACATCCCTATTTTTCGCTTCGAAAAGTCGTTTTTCCCTTCAGTTTTTGCCGTTCGAGTCGTTCGACCGTTCGACGTTCTTTGATAAGGAATTTCCTTGTTAAAAACTCTTCTTTCGCCTTTCTATTCCGGATTTAATTCAATAACTTTATCCAAATTACCGGAAATCAGTGCAGCTGCAGTGTGAAAAACCACAATCACAGCAAACACTTCAGTGCCTTTAGAAAAGTGCCTTATCAAAGAAAAGTTCGAAGTAGGTCTTTTATTAAAAGTGTTTAGAAATAATGTGGTTATGATACCTAGATAATTAATTAATTAAAACACCTTGTCTTTTTTTTTAATTAAAGTGCTTGTGTGAGTGGGATTATTCAAAATTAACAAGCTCTCTAATCTCTTTGCTGACATCTCTTCCTAGAAAGGTAAGATAAAGAACTTTTTGCTCTTTTCTCAGTTTTCTCTTTTTCTGCATTTCTGCTTAGTAAGTAGTTAGGGAGAGAGAGAAATGCCAACAGCCACCACCTTCCTGCTCAACAGCAGCTTGTTGTCTCATGGACAAAGGATACCAAATTACCAAGTGAATTTGACCAGAAGATATTGAGAGGGATATAAGAAAGGTCAATGCTTGTTTAAGTTAGAAGAACTTACCTACATATAAGTAGCTACTTACTCTGATAACCAGGTGTTTCTTTGTTCTTTCACTTATTCCTCTTTCTTTTTCTCCTTCCTCTCCATCTTGCCCTCCTCTTCTTCCTCCTTTTCCATTTCCTCCTCTTATTCCTCTTTCTCCCTCCCGTCTTCTACCTTTTTCTTATCTTCCTTCTTCTTTTCTGCCTTTTCCTCCTGATTTTGCCTCACCTCTTCTTCCTCTCTCCTTTTCCTCCTCCTCCTTCTCTTCTTCCTCCTCCTCTTCTTCCTCCTATTCTTCCTCTCTCCTCCTCTTCCTCCTCCTCTTCCTCTTCCTCCTCCTCTTCTTCCTCTCTCCTTTTCCTCCTCCTCTTCTTCCTCCTCCTCCTCCTATTCTTCTTCTCTCCTCCTCTTCCTCCTCCTCCTCTTCTTCCTCCTCCTCTTCTTCCTCTCTCCTTTTCCTCCTCCTCCTTCTCTTCTTCCTCCTCCTCTTCTTCCTCCTATTCTTCCTCTCTCCTCCTCTTCCTCTTCCTCTTCCTCCTCCTCTTCTTCCTCTCTCCTTTTCCTCCTCCTCTTCCTTTTCCTCTTCCTCTCTCATCCTCCTTCTCCTCCTCTTCTTCCTCTCTCCTCCTCTTCTTCCTTCTCCTCCTCCTCTTCCTTTTCCTCTTCCTTTTCCTCTTCCTCTCTCATCCTCCTTCTCCTCCTCTTCTTCCTCTCTCCTCTTCCTCCTTCTCCTCCTCTTCCTCTTTTCCTTTCTCTTTCTTTTTTTTCCTTCTTGTCCTCTTTCTCCTTCTTTTCCTCCTCCTCCTTAACCTTCCCCTCTCCTCCACCTCCTCCTCCTCCTCTTTCTGCTTCTCCTCCTCTGCCATTCCTCTCAACTTCATCAAGACCTGAGGACTTCTGGTAGTTCTGGTTCTAAAGTCAAGGTCTTAACCACTTCACTTCTTACCACACAGTTCATTACTATTCTGCACATATCCTTTCAGTTTGGCAACATAGAACTCAGCTCTTTATCTTGTGTTCTGCATTTAAATCATTTATCCGAGATTAAGTTGAATTTTTACCAACTAAAAACCACCTCTCATTTGGGAATCAGCCCGGTTGGGCAGCCCTGGTGTATATGTTACTTATAGGCACTCTTACTCATGGTAAAGACTATGTAAAGAGTCATCCAGATCTGATTCAGGTAAATTTAATGTTACTCATGGTAAACTCAAAGAGGTCTGTGTGAGGAGTTTATACCTTCTCACATACAATAGTCCTTGTGAGTCACCAATAATAAGAGTGCTTATTTACATGTAGAATAGATTTGAATAGAATATACCTTGTTTATCCTGCTCGAATGAGACTAAAAAGTCCCTTTACCCCAGCAGTCTAAACAAGGTCTCGTGTATTTTATGGGTTTAACATGGTACAATACATAATTAATACAGTAGACCTTGCTTAATTATAAAAAAAAGAAAAAAAAATAATGTGTCTTCTTGTTTTTACTCTCGCAAGTGAAATAATAAAGGAAGGACGGACTAAAAACAAATGAATATGTGTACAGGTACGTACACAAAGTAGGTACCGACTTGTATTTTAATACCTATACAAAGTACTTTAATACCTATTCATATAGGTAGTACCTACACATACGTCATTGTTGTGCCATATTGCCAAAGTTAATTATCTTAATGACACACTTAAAATAAACAACACACAGGTCTTAATTTCTTATTTGAGCAGCGTGCATCAGGACTGTACCGGGTGTTTCAAAACTGTTTCATTAACTAAATCGAATCCACACTTGTTAGGAATATTATTATCTTATATTATAAAAACAAGATCCATTCACTCATTCACATTTCATAGTTCACACACTGATCGCTCTATCTCCAGAACCACAACACCTAGTTATATTATATAGGCTATATTATTATTATTTTGAGGTTTGATAGAGGGAACTGTAGCTAACTATGCTACGGAGGACTTATCGCCCCGAAATCGAAGAGGAATAGAGGATAGGCGAAAGTCAGCCGTTCCGAGAACGAACCTTATCTGTTTAGGATGAAGTTCCCATCGGGCGGGAATCGAACCCGCGGCCTAGCGCTTACAAAGCAGACGCGCTATGATGTATGGGCCTTTCTTTTGAGTAAGTTCCACCGTTCACAAAAACACATTTTTTTAAAGAGGTTTGACAGAGGGAACTGTAACTGCTATGGTCTTATCGTCCCGAAATCAAAGAGAGAAGAAAAACAGGATAGGAGAAAGCCAGCCGTTCCGAGAACGAACATTATGCCATCAGGATAAAATCCACCCTGGGTGGGAATCGAACCCGCGGCCTAGCACTTACAAGGAAGATGCACTACCAACTAAGCTAACTAGGCTCGCAAAAAAAAAACACAATTTTATTTCATTATACTCTGTAAGTACCTCTACCTATACATACTAGGTACATACAGTACATGAAAGCATTTAGTCAGTTTACTTCTAAACCAATGAATTGACTTGTAAAATTGAATTCCAGTCACTCGTTCTCTTTCTGAACAGACGATAAATCGATTAGAAATCAAACATGTCCTCCAACCGAATACGAGAATGCCTCAAATCACATATCAAACAACTCTTGTCATTATAGAGTCTCCAATGTGGAATGCCGTTAGTCACACAAGTGACACATGCTTGGAATTGGTAAATATGTGAAGTACTACCTACATCCTAAGCAGATAAAGTAATTTTTAAAAAGTAATTTTTGGAAACACAAGGATTGACCCAGCACCTAAATGGGATGTATTGTGTTTCTTCTCGCCCATCTGATGAGAGGCATACTACGGGATGGGCATGCTACGACACAGGCCACAAGCGTCGAAATAAAAACGGCGGTGGAACACTCATCTTTTTTTTTCTTTTTAAGTTACCAAGCCAGCCTAGAGCCTAGTTAGCTGGGTTGGTAGCGCGTCTCCTTTCCTGTTATTATATTACTAACTTGTTGCTTGTCAAGTAATTTAGGGTGCGGTCAAATATCTAATCTTATATTGAACCAAATTATAATAAGTAATTTATTACTATCAATACATAAATTAATTAGCAATACTTAAAAGGTTGTGTTCAGTACATAAATGGCTGTGTTGTGTTGTTGTGTAATGATAATGACTGGTCAATTTCCTTACGAAGAAAAGCGCAGCTTGTATTATTAGCACAGCCTATACTAGGTACAAGATGCTTATTAATACGAGATGATGTAAGACTTGTAAGAGTGTTCCAGGAAGCCAGGCAGTCTGTGGACATGATTGAAGCTTGGGCAATCCTATGTATGATTTATGAAACACGCCCTTTAATCGCCTATTACTTATGAAGAGAAGAGAAAGAGTAGGAGGAGGAAAAACATAACTAACAAAGTACTTACCCATACGTGCTACAGACTAACACTCGTATTTATGAACAAGAATGATCGTTCTTAGATCAGTCTCAAGTCAAAGTTGACCAATCAAATGCCTTGAGACTATGCTTAGCACGAACTTAAGAGCCAGCATTTTGTTCATAAATATGGGTGTTAGCATGTTCAGTGATGTACTTAAGTAGGTAGTGGTTAGCACAGTGGACTTCGGATCTGGAGACTGGTAGTTCTTTTGGATCTGGAGGCAAATCCCAAATTTTGTGACAAGTATTGAAAAAAAATAAAATAAAATCGAGAGTGGTACATTGTAGGTACCTACCTACCTGCTCAGTAATAAAAAGCAAAAAATATAAATATTTATAGAAAACCTAAATGTAATATTGTAAAATTGTAAATTGTGTATAATGTTGTAACAATCACAATAAAATAAAATTGAATTGAATTAAAAAGGACCTCCATGAATATATACTTAATATGTAGATTTGTAGATGAATCCTTGGAAAAATACATGAATCATAGCTACCCAGTAGGTAAATACATAGGTACATATATTACGTAGGTACTTAAAAGTGACTCAAGGGGCTACGCCTGATGCCATGGAAGTTCAAGAGCAAGATAATCTCTTTAATTTCTTGGAAAGATTGACCAAAATCTCGTGGATTTCCAATCTCAAATGACTCAAATCTGAGAGGCTCTTAAAAAAGAAAAAAAAAAAAAAAAAACAAAGCCAGCCTAGTTAGCT
>NW_007381861.1:0-1508 GCF_000475195.1 Diaphorina citri | reverse complement strand
CAAACAAGCATCATTCAATAGGACAAGGAAAATCGTGTGATGTTCACATCAGATTTTTTTCTATTATCATTATTACTTATTATCATTTTACTGTCTGTACAGTTATACGACGGATGCAAGAAGTCACCTTGCTAATTTAAACTGGGTAGAATTGAGTCGACCACTTATGAGCTGACCATATTGTGATTTGACCACTTGACTCACTTGTATAAGTCTAAATTGGAGCTCAGGGCAAACTAGGTTCGACTGAGCAGGGGCGACCCTATGAAACGAATAGAATAGAACACGAGTACCCGGAGTACCTTGTTTACCCTGCTGGGATAGGCCTGAAAAGTCCTTTTACCCCTACAGTCTAACCAAGGTATCATCTATTTTGATTTTTTGACATTATTTATTATGGGGAACACATATTACAACAATCGGAATAAAACAAACTTATAGAATTTTATTGGATTACTTAACTTTTTTGAGACCGGAGCGAACTTCATCTCCTACAGATGAGGTTCGTTCTCAGAACAGCTAGCTTTCTCCTCTCCTGCTCTCCTTCTCTCTTCGATTTCGAGACGATTGTTACAGTTCCTCCTTCTTCTTTTTTTTTTTTGAGCGAACAACTTTACTAAAGTGTTAAAGCGTCTACTTATTGGTCCTCCGGAGCAGATTACATTCTTCTTTTTTTACTTTCCTTATCCCATAGGAAGGAAAGTCATGTAATCGGGTCAAATTTTTAACTCAAGAGTCTATTGTGAAATCGGCCCTGGTATACTGAATTCATACGAATTGAATGAATGGTCATTCCTGAAGGTGGCTTGAATTCATGAATGAGTGATGAAATACAACCCGTCTACCTCCACATACGCAAATACGCACTCCTTATTTTATGAATGAAATACATCCACTGGTCTTGATGATGGATGGTGAACAGATGTGTGGGCTTTGCTGTTTGCACAGCACAGAGCCAGGTCTAAATAAGGCATAGCCAGTACCGATAGTAGGTTCAATGCATCAGTTCCCCATGGGTCACTGAAGCAACGTTGCGCGTGGTTAGTACCTGGATGGTGACCATCTGGGGAACAGCGTGCTGCTGTGTGTCCCCGGCTCCACTCAGGCTGAGTGAGGTTAAATTGAGGAGGCGGGTAGCTTGTGGTCGAATGGAGGGTAAAACTCCCGACACGAGAAGACCTAAGTTGTTAAAAGTAACGTTAAACCCTTATAGTAGGTACTTCTAAGCGCAATAGGGCGGTCCAGCCTAGTCTTGCAGGGTAGATTCTTATAAGCTTAACCCATCCTTTAGAGCTGTTTGTCCCTACAGCCTCGGTGGTGTAGTGCTCGCCTGGTAAATAGGAGGGCGTGGGTTCAATCCCAGCCGAGGTATGGAATTTTATTTTCAATATAATTTGAGAATTCGACCACAATAATAGTAGTAGCCTACTGCTGGAGTAAAGCGACTTTTCAGTCCTATTCGAGCAGTATAAATAAGCACTAATATTATTATTATTATTATTATTATT
>NW_007381860.1:0-10639 GCF_000475195.1 Diaphorina citri | reverse complement strand
GTCATTGAACTTCTATACTGTATTTTAGGAAATATTATGTATAAAAGGACAGTCTCACAAAGGCTCAATAAGAATACCTACCCTATGTACGTATAATTATGTAGAGGAACATGGGGCAAGATGGGGCACAGGGGTAAGACGGGGCGCCCCCCTGATAGGACTAAGAATCCAGCCGTTCCGAGAACGAACATTATCCCATCAGGATAAAATCCGCCCCGGGCCGCGGCCTAGCGCTTGGTAGGTACAGTACTAACGTATCGTTTTGCAAGGACAAAATTACCTAGTTCCAAATATAAATCTACAATTTTTAATTAAGTTTATCTGTCTGACTGTCTGTAAGTTTGTCTGTTCTGCCATAAAAGTCTCGAACGATTCGTCCGATTTTATGGAAATTTGATTAGTCAAAAGTACTCGTACAAAGAAAATTCATGATCTTTTTCTTTAATAATCTTCAAACGTTGAGGTCCTCGATGTTTATCCTTCAGTTGGTTCAGACTTCTAACTTCAGTTCTGAAAACTATAACTAACAAAGATAAACAGAGTTCACGGATTTCCGACTTCTTTGGAATAATTGCAATTGGAACTAGATCAGGGTGCAGACTTTATGCAATATTACTTGGATTAATTCCTGGTAAAATGATCGATCATTAACTTTGCTAATAATATTATAAACAGTAGGTACCTAACCATCGCATCGCATCGACTTAAAAGAGAACAACGTTTTATTTATTAAATAAATGTTCCATCTTCCTAATTGTGGTAATTTAAATCTAGATTCTATGTAGATAAAGCTGACTCGCTGAGTGCCAGACCTAAATGGGAAGTATTGTGTCCCTTCACCCCCATTTCATGATGGACACTACTGGATGGGTATGTTACAACACAGACCAGTAAAGCTCAATGCAGCAGATGTTTCCTAGCTACGAAATAAAAAAGTCGGTGAAACGCACATCTTAAAAAGAAAAACCCACGTTCTTCAACAACAGGCCAACAACAACAACCTCATGCTATAGGAGATTTCTAATTCAATATCTTCAAAAACCCGAACAATGTTTTTAAACAAACAGAGGCAAACAATGACTTTTCAGTCCCTCTCCAGATAGTCATGGACAAGATCAATAATAGTAATAATGATGATAATAATAATGGATATCCCAATAAAAGGATGTGAACAATTATTTATTGGGCACGTACTGTCACCGAATCAGTCACGGTTCTTGTCCAAAGTAAACAGAGTACGCCTTGGAAGAATTAGAGGAGCTACTATTGAAGATACCAGAGAGTACGCCTTGGTAAAATGAAAGGAGCTACTAGAACATTGAAGCCAGAAGGATACTGGAAGGATATTTCAGCCAGAGCCGTATTTAGGGATCGGCTGTACTATTTCTGTGACACACTTGCAATACTATCAACATCCCAAATCAAAAAGAATGAATACTATCAACATGTGACAGTGACACACTAGAAAGCAAATGGCATGAAAAAGAGGAAGAAAAGGCAATTTTGTAGTTATATGCTAGAACTATGGAACTGAATAAATTAATAAAATACTAAAAGGGGACAGCTCAAAAAAAAGTTATTGGCGCTATTTCGGAGCTAAACATCTTTTTCTGCCTCCTGAATCCCTAATCTGCCTAAAATTTCGATCATCCGGGTCTGATCCTGGATACGGATCAGATTTCAGCTACTTGGAGAAGATTAAAGCTACTTATTGTTTGGAGAGTGCTGGACTTATCTTGAGTAAATAAAAATTCCATCGTGTCCTCACTCTTGTTTCTTGGTCTTCAAATAATGGACTGAAAATTGCCTGAAAAGAATAGGTGAAGAGAAAATTTCGCTGCAGGTCCAGTAGAACGAGATTCCCATTATGTAAAGTATGTTGGACTATAGCGTTGCCATTATTTAGTGGACAGTTGAACACATCATCGTCAATAATATCATACTGGGGTTCGAATCCCAGTAGCGACATAAATTTTTAGAAGTATGACCGGGTAAAATCCGCCCCGGGCGGGAATCGAACCCGCGGCCTAGCGCTTACAAGGCAGACGCACTACCAACTAAGCTAACTAGGCTGGCAAACTGGGGTTTACAACAGTCTGAATTGTAAACAAAATGTAATCCAGTCAACAGCGACAGCACGTTGAAAGCTCCAGTTTCCAATAGATCGCTGTTGGGGGTTGGGGATGTTTTATTGATCTGCTGCCACTGCTACAACAACAATAGATCACTGAACTTAAACAAATTTAGGAATAGTTTTGGCATCCAGATGTATTGTGTGATCATCTGGGCACTTCGGGATTTTCCCGGCCTCACTCAGGCTGATTTTTTTTTTTTTTTTTTTTTTTTTTGGCCCTTCGGGGTTTTTCCCGCCCTCCCCAGGCTGCTTTTTTTTTTTTTTTTTTTTTTTTTTTTGAACGCTTTATTTACAGTGGCAGGATTCTCCTAACGGAGCTCTTCCACCCAACCACTAGCTGAGCACATGTTGACTGCTGAGGTTTATGTGAGGAGGCGGGGAGGTTGTCGTCGAACGCAGGGTATTGAAAACCCCTTCACCATTTCAGCAGTTACACAGTAACGTTGGAAAAACAGAAGTACCTTTTCACAGTAGTGATGTTAGCCCCTTGAAAAAATGGAAGTAGGTACCTGTTCACAGCTCCACTGCAATGAAAGATTTTCGTGTTTAAGGACTGAAACCCTGAAGAGGCTCAAGTTCACAACGAAAGCTAACGTATACAATACCAACACTTGGATGGGTAATATACCTAGATACTGATAATAATATACCTAGGTAAGTAGGTACATAAAAAAAAGCTGAACGACAAAACTCGAAACGGAGAATTCCTGATAAGTGCCCTTATTGTTCAAGAGCTTACAGGAATACAGGATGATTCAAATGTTAAGCTAAGACATTCAATATTCTTGAAAGCTATAGGGTTGTAGTAACAAGCTACTAGTATATTTTTTGCTAGTTTGCTACTATTCCCCAAACTCCTGAAAGTACCTATAGAAAATCCTAGCTAAATTTGAAAGTGGACTGATGATCATGTAATTCAATCCTTTTGACAAAGTTAACTTTATTTGATAATAATAATGAAAAAAAAAAATACCTTGTAAAATTTAGTGCCATCATTGGGAGATTTTCGTGTTTAAGGACTGAAACCCTGAAGAGGCTCAAGTTCACAACGAAAGCTAACGTATACAATACCAACACTTAGATAGGTACCTAATATAAATATAGGTACCTAGATACTGATAATAATATACCTAGGTAAGTAGGTACATAAAAAAAAAGCTGAACGACAAAACTCGAAACGGAGAATTCCTGATAAGTGCCCTTATTGTTCAATAGCTTACAGGAATACAGGATGATTCAAATGTTAAGCTAAGACATTCAATTCTTGAAAGCTATAGGGTTGTAGTAACAAGCAAACAAGCTACAAGTATATTTTTTGCTAGTTTGCTACTATTCCCCAAACTCCTGAAAGTAACCTATAGAAAATCCTAGCTAAATTTGAAGGTGGACTGATGATCATGTGATTCAATCCTTTGGACAGAGTTAACTTTATTTGATAATAATAATGGAAAAAAATACCTTGTAAAATTTAGTGCCATCATTGGGTATGTAGGTAGGTATATACCCAATGTGAGTTTGAATTGGGCTTTTTTTTTAATGAAAAACTATGTTGGTTCCATAACACAAGGTTCGGAAATCCTCACGGACATCAGGTGAGTCCCGAGTTCGGCCTTCTCAAATGGAGGCACTGATTCCTCTCTGAAATTTTCAAAACACAAAAATCTCTCTCTAAAACACCCCGTAGAATTGTAGAGACTTCTCAGTCCGGTTTAACTAGCACTATTGTAACGAGAACGTGGCCTGTCAATACACATAACAAATCTAAAAACAGACATAACAAATAGATCATCATCTCAAGATGTTGACATACCGGGAGCTCTGAACTCTACTGTCGATCAACTAGATTCTAGAGCGCGGATATCTTGGGGGCTAAGCTAGTACTAATAGCTAATGGACTCTTGAGGTCTTGAGTGGAAGATCGCCACTAAACTAGGCATTTTCGACCACCAATAGATAATGGTACTTAGGTCACACTTCTAGTTGTTGTTTGCAAAGGAATTTTACTAGCCATTGGGCCATTTTCCTACACTTTTGGGGGCTAAGCTAGTACTAATAGCTAATGGACTCTTGAGGTCTTGAGTGGAAGATCGCCACTAAACTAGGCATTTTCGACCACCAATAGGTACCGGTACTTGGGGTCACACTTCTAGTTGTTGTTTGCAAAGGAATTTTTTGGGCCATTTTCCTACACTTTTTGTGAAAAAGTGTATTTTTATTTCTGGAAACTTTCCTAAACTGAACCAATTCCGACGGCGCGCCCTATCTTGGATTGCATTTGGTTTAGTACAGGTGCCATTTCAGTTTCCAAAAGGGAACTGGTTCCATTTCCGAAAGTTTCCCGAATTTAAAATACATTTAACTCAATTGAATTGGACTTTGGATTGTTCAAGTCAACCAGATAACCAATTGTTTAAGTGACTTCGTACAGGTGCCATTTCAGTTTCCAAAAGGGAACTGGTTCCATTTCCGAAAGTTTCCCGAATTTAAAATACATTTAACTCAATTGAATTAGACTTTGGATTGTTCAAGTCAACCAGATAACCAATTGTTTAAGTGACTTTACGCCGACAATAAGCCCTAAAAAGGGCAGAAAAGCACCTCTTCTAGAAATAGTGGAGACGCCAAATTCACAGCTCTTCTAAACTCTTATCTTATGAAAGCAAGGAACCAAAAACTCTCTTCTCTCAAGAAATGGACCATTAGATCCGTGCGACCTTATTTGTTTCTAAAAGATATGAAGGACACCAGATGAGGTGTAGCAGGTGAGATTCGAACCTTAGCCTCTTCACATTATAGAATGTTTACTTTTTTTTCATGTGATTTTCCACATGAGAAGATAGTGGAAGTGTTAAAATGACTGCGAGCGAATGCTTCATTAACATCAGGTACCGGAGTGTGGAGTGCCTTTAGCTTTGTACGGATTTCGTCTGACTTGCTGACAAACTGGCTGTGAGAGGCTATGATCAAACATTTTCATTTAGGTTTCACCTTTTGAAAACCGAGGGTTGATGTTTACGTGAGAAGTTGGATTGAAGAAGAGGGAAAAAATTGCAAAGTGTTCCCCAGCTTTAATCCAATTTCTGCTGGAAATTTTGACGTCGACAAAGGAAATCAGGTACCGGAGTGTGGAGTGCCTTTAGCTTTGTACGGATTTCGTCTGACTTGTTGACAAACTGGCTGTGAGAGGCTATGATCAAACCTTTTCATTTAGGTTTCACCTTTTGAAAACCGAAGGTTGATGTTTACCTGAGAAGTTGGATTGAAGAAGAGGGAAAAAATTGCAAAGTGTTCCCCAGCTTTAAGACAACTGCTGGAAATTTTGACGTCGACAAAGGAACTTGGGTTTGTCTTTCAACCTTCCTCTTATCTAGAATCACTTGGGCCAATCTGGAGTCTTAATATTATCTGAAACTTTTACTGTCACCATTAAAAAATATTTGTTCCATTCAAACTAATTTATAACTGAGAATTTCCTGGATTCTGGAGACTCATGAATCCTAGAGACTAGAGACTACAGGATTAACTCTTACCATGTTGTCAGTAACTCGATCATCTCTAGAATCACTTAGGCCAATCTGGAGTCTTAATTATCTGAAACTTTTACTGTCACCATTAAAAAATATTTGTTCCATTCAAACTAGGTAATTTATAACTGAGAATTTCCTGGATTCTGGAGACTCATGAATCCTAGAGACTACAGGATTAACTCTTACCATGTTGTCAGTAACTTGATCGCACCGATTTGGTATCACCTGTTTGGTGCAGGATAACTGAATAGGATCTGACTAATTCCTGTCTCCTCTGACTAATTCTCCAGATGCTGTAACCACGTGGACCAAAGTGCCATGATCTCTCGGCTTACCAGACACCCGAATCTTGTCTGAAATCACTGGAGCAACTAATCCTGGAACCCGAAGGATAATGTTCACAAAGCATTGAGTTTCATAAATCCGATATCTTGTTTCTGATGTTGTCCTCATGTTTTCTACCACAACGAGTAAGAGTCCCTGGATAAATCCTCACAAAAAAGGCAAAGAAAAGGATTAGAAAGGATTTCACCCCCAGAACATATCTCAGACTTTGGAATAATGTGATCTCAAATGTGTGTGCTCTTGTTAGCTTGCTGGAATACGATATTCATGAGGATACATTGGCTTCTTAGCTGGGTTGCTTGCTTGTGTAGGAACTGATGCATGAGATAAGAATTCTAATGTCGAGATATGTTATCTTCAACGCCATCAGGACAATCGTGCAGGGTGTAGAGCTTATCTAGCAATATCAAATGGGAATTAAGTACGATATCAGGTCGAACAAATTTGAGATTTTCTCGATTTTTAGCAGATGTGAGCTATTAGAAAACATTGAAATGTTTTGGGTAGCTTTGAATCAAATCAAAGGATTTGAATCATGAAAATTGGGATCCACTGATTCAGGGAATTTTTCTTCCCATACAATGTTTTTCCGGAAGAGTTAGAAGCTCAACCCATCCTTTAGGGCTGTTTGCCCCTAATACACCTAAGCCTCAGAGTGGGCTTTTTATGTATGTCCAAAGGAGTTGACATGACTTACCATTTGTTATCTTTTGAACTGACAGCAAGGGAAAACCAATTTCACCAGGATATTTTGAGAAAATACACATGAATCAGGGACATAGGTAATACCTAGTGAGAAAATACACATGAATCAGGGACATAGGTAATACCTAGTGACCAAAAAGAGTGTGGGTCCACTGATTCAGGGAATTTTTCTTCCCATACAATGTTTTTCCGGAAGAGTTAGAAGCTCAACCCATCCTTTAGGGCTGTTTGCCCCTACACCTAAGCCTCAGAGTGGGCTTTTTATGTATGTCCAAAGGAGTTGACATGACTTACCATTTGTTATCTTTTGATCTGACAGCAAGGGCTAACCAATTTCACCAGGATATTTTGAGAAAATACACATGAATCAGGGACATAGGTAATACCTATAGTGACCAAAAAGAGTGTGGGTGAAGAACCTGAAACAAAACGTTACCCAAATGTCCCTTCCATTTGTGGGGACCAAAGCGCCAGGATCTCTCGGCTTACCAGACACCCGAATCTTGTCTGAAATCACTGGAGCAACTAATCCTGGAACCCGAAGGATAATGTTCACAAAGCATTGAGTTTCATAAATCCGATATCTTGTTTCTGATGTTGTCCTCATGTTTACTACCACAACGAGTAGGAGCAACTAATCCTGGAACCCGAAGGATAATGTTCACAAAGCATTGAGTTTCATAAATCCGATATCTTGTTTCTGATGTTGTCCTCATGTTTTCTACCACAACGAGTAACGAGTAGAGTCCCCCTGGATTAATCCTCACAAAAAAGGCAAAGAAAAGGATTAGAAAGGATTTCACCCCCAGAACCTTTCTCAGACTTTGGAATAATGTGATCTCAAATGTGTGTGCTCTTATTAGCTTGCTGGAATACGATATTCATGAGGATCCATTGGCTTCTTAGCTGGCTTGGTTGGTTGGTTGCTTGCTTGTGTAGGAACTGATCCATGAGATAAGAATTCTAATGTCGAGATATGTTATCTTCAACGCCATCAGGGTGTAGAGCTTATCTAGCAATATCAAATGGGAATTAAGTACGATATCAGGTCGAACAAATTTGAGATTTTCTCGATTTTGAGCAGATGTGAGCTATTAGAAAATATTGAAATGTTTTGGGTAGCTTTGAATCAAATCAAAGGATTTTAATCATGAAAATTGGGATCCACTGATTCAGGAAATTTTTCTTCCCATACAATGTTTTTCCGGAAGAGCTAGAAGCTCAACCCATCCTTTAGGGCTGTTTGCCCCTAAACCTAAGCCTCAGAGTGGGCTTTTTATGTACGTCCGAAGGAGTTGACATGACTTACCATTTGTTATCTTTTGATCTGACAGCTAGGGCAAACCAATTTTACCAGGATATTTTGAGAAAATACACATGAATCAGGGACATAGGTAATACCTAGTGACCAAAAAGAGTGTGGGCGAAGAACCTGAAACAAAACGTTACCCAAATGTCCCTTCCATTTGTGGCTGCAAAATTTCCGAGAAGGAAAAAGGTGAAAAGCTCAGAGCTTTCAGGTTTACCTGGAAAATGTCAAAATAAAAGTCGGAAATTCTGGCCTTGGGCGAAGGAAATATCCCTTGTCAAACCTTTTTCTTTTTCGGAGAGGAATTTTTCTCTCGAAAGTTTGAAAGTTTCCCCCGACCTAGCTGCATAATTTAGAAGTCATATCAGACCCCGGGTAACGTTCTAGGTCAGTAGTTTTCGCAGAAGTTCATGTTTGTTTTAACATGCTCGAAGTTCCCTGGGGCCTACCAAGGAACCAAGGTAAGTAAGTATTTTCAGGGGTACAGCCATGTTAGACCCCGGGTAACGTTCTAGGTCAGTAGTTTTCGCAGAAGTTCATGTTTGTTTTAACATGCTCGATGTTCCCTGGGGCCTACCAAGGAACCAAGTTAGCTAAGTATTTTCAAAGGTACAGTTGATTCATGAAACATTGTGCATATGGGGAAGTCATTAAATTGGTATTGTTGGTATACGTATTTCATTGATTCTAACAAATTATTTGTTACAAATAAAATGATAAAAACTAGAATAAATGAAAATTTGAATGAAAAATAATAAATATAGGATATAAGTCGACAGTAATAAATATTAATAGAAACGCACATTTATTCCTTCTAAGGTAATTACTTTTATCTCTGCGTGGTAATAAATAAAATAACATTTATCTCTCTAGTTCTCTACACTCAATTATCAATTTCTCTCTCCCGTTACATTTGAATTTTCGAATCCTAGAATCCAGATGTTCCCTCCTTTATCACTAACGACTATAACAGTCAAGTCCAACCTCTAAACATAGCTATACACATAGCTATAGAGAAATACAAGGCTTGATCCCCGTGCTTACCACATGTTTGTACATAAATCTTTCCAGCTATGAATATGACATATCGAGTATCTAATTCAGGTCTTGCTAGGTTTGAAATTAAATCCGACACTTCAGACTTCAGAGTACCAAAGATACGTGGTATTTCTGCATGATGGATGACTCAGGTTGTAATTTCAGGCTCCCCACATACGGATGTATGTAGAAGTAACGCACTAACGCTAGATTGTACGAGTAAAAGAATATTTTTTTCAAGAGGAATACGTCGAAAAAGTTGGAGAACGGAGTACCTGTTTGGTATTCTAATTGCCAATCTTACCACTGACACTCGTGCCAAGTCCTTTGAGTGTCACAATGACGTTCAAAGTAATTTTTGCTGATCTGGCATTCAAGAATTCGAGATGAACCCCAATAATTTTGACAATCAAGATAAAATCTGAATCTCCATTGATCTTGGTACGTATTGAAGAATTCAAACGCCCATGATCTTCCAGAGCTTCAGGCCCGTCGCGTGGAAAACCAAACCTAATATGAAATAATAGAGACTCCCTATCAATTACATAGGTTTGGTTTTTTCAGACGACTACGCTTCCAATGTCAGACGGACTTCAATCATTATGATCTTTCAGGAAGCGACTTTTAGTGCCGCGTAGTTCCTTGGAAAACCAAACCTAATATGAAATAATAGAGACTCCCTATCAATTACATAGGTTTGGTTTTTTCAGACGACTACCCTTCCAATCATTGAAACAAATGAACCGGTGTATAAAAGGATTGACAACAGGTTCTTCTCATCCAAGGCACCAATCAATCATTGAAACAAATGAACCGGTGTATAAAAGGATTGACAACAGGTTCTTCTCATCCAAGGCACCACAATCACTGAAGAGGTCCAGATTACCACTCTCCATTCTCCATATGGTGTACATATCCTCAATCTTCGGCTATTGAAGTTACCTTCTCGGCAGGTAACTTTGGAGTCCTGATTGTCCCATTCTTGCGGAACAATGGTAGTCTTCATGTTCCCTATTGTTATTCCATTCTCGTTCAAGTGGTTCGGGGATGCTTCCTCTTTTCCTTTTTGGTGTACCTGTCACTAAAATCTTTTGTTGGAGCTCAATTTATTTCCTGAAATTTGAAAAGATAAAAATCCTCAGACAAATTTAATCTTCAAAATCTGTTTTTGCCGCATTTGTTCACAGAATTCGTACAAGGATATCCTCCTCGGTCGACATCGACACAAGCTTTGGAATGAGTTGACCAAACTTTAGACTAGTATTTGTTCTAACTGTAGACTAGGAGGATCAGCTGCCCCAGATATACTTTGCTAGTATAAACTCTTTTTCAAAAGACGTGTTTGGTCAAGTCTGGAAAATGGAAAAATGGAGGATCTACGGCTAAAATACGAGACTAAAATATGTAAATACGTAATTAGTCTTTTAACCTATGCTATAGTAGGAATGACGTTCTTCAGGTACCTTGGCATTCTTTCTCACCAATTTTACACACCGAATCTTATATGGAGGAAGAGTTGAGAGTGGACCTGAACATATTCAATTTAGGAATAAGTAAATACAAATTATAAAATAATATTCT
>NW_007381859.1:8042-13164 GCF_000475195.1 Diaphorina citri | reverse complement strand
ATTTTCTACAAGTTCGGCCATGCCTTTTCTACAAGTTTGGCCATGCCTCGGGATGAACTAGCGGGATTCCGGAGCGAATTATGTATAAAATCTAAATAATGAGTTTGGAATTTGTGGTGAAGCTGCGTGAGGGCCTCTTTATATGAACCCGGTATCTATGTTGTGCAAGACAAGACAAGATAAGATAAGACAAGACAAGTGTGATCCCCTCTCAGCCACGTATAATTGCTAAAATAATTGATAATCACCTAGGTCAATAATTACTTATAAGAGTTATAAGCTATAAGATAAAGATAAAGGGTTAAATCATATTAGATACCTATCCGTAATTCCCTTATTCAAATCAGCACTTTTTTTCATTTCCAGATGTCGCTTCGGGATAGTTCACGTTGACTTTTCCAGCCCCGACAGAACGCGAACTCCCAAGAAATCAGCAGAATTCTGGAAATCATTCCTCGCTAAGAAGTAGATTATTGTGATTACTCGACCTCCCAGGATGTCAGATTACAAGAAATTTCATATTAATATGTGTGTCCAAACATAGTTGATCGGCCGTCGATTGGTGTGGAATTGTGGATCGATGAGGTGAATCTATGTTGTCGAGGCAGTGTGGACGGTTCAGGTCGACTATGTGTAAACACACCTTTAGAGATACACCTTTATGTGATAAGAATGTTTTCGGTGTCATTTGGTGATAAATTCTTTTAAAACATTGTAGTCCATTGTATGTGTTTATGAAGATCCCAAGTTTTATAAAGGTAAGATGAGACTGGCTTTATCCAAAAAGCCCGACGCGTCTTGTCGGTTGAAGAAGAAAAGATGTTCCTGCAAAATGTTATACAAAAGAGTTTTTAGAACTTCTTGAATAATATTCCTAGATGTTCATCTCGCCCAATTGAATTTGAATGATATATTGGAATCAATTCCCTTAAATCTAAGAATAGTAATTAATATGATTGATTAAACATTTAATAATAAATTTACTGGTAAATTAATATCAATTTTTTCAATTACTTAACTAACCAATTAATTCTAAACGTACCTCTATTTTATTTACCTAATAAATTATTTGATAATTTATTTTATAAACAATATCTTTGTTCATAAATTTTATTAAATTAAAATAATAAATTTTATGTATAATTATTTTTAAAAAAGTAAATGGAAGACGCAAGTAATTTCAATGAATAATTAAAATAATTATTTACACATTATTTATATTTTTTAAAAGATGAAAATATAAAGCGAAACAAATTAAACGGAAAAATACATAAATACCTATGTTCAACGTGCTCAATAGTGCGTGGGAATAAGTAAGTATTAAAAGAAAACTCGTAAGTGATTCATAGTTCATACCCATTTTTTCCCATTATTTTTACCTATGTACCTACCTCTATTTTAGGTTCACAAATTTCCATCGAACCAGTGCAGTGAAAGTGGTTCATATTTTACGTTATGTATTTACTATTTCTTTATTATTAGTTTTTATGTAGCCTACCTTTATTTTAGGTTCACAAATTTCTATCCAATTTGAACACCCTGCATAGCGTGAAATTCTCAAGCTTTGTTTTAATGTCAGCGTTTTTGTTCCCCAGATTTCAGACGGTACTGAATTTTCTTATACGGGCTCTCTGCTTTCATAGCCTCCTTTAACTTTTCAATGCCTTGCATCACATGTTCCTACCCCCTCCTATGACGATAGAAACTTAATTGTGCCGTTCCCCCTCTCATTTCCTCCTTCCTTCTCCCACCCTTTTCTCCTCCTCCCCTTCATTCTTTGCCTTCTTTCGCCTCTTCCTTCTGCCCTTTCATACATTACATAATGTCATAAACATTCCAAACCTCTCCCCCTCCCCCCCACCGTATACGCAACCCCGCGTAGCGAACACGCGAACCCCCGGGGGGTGGAGGGGGGCGAAGCCCCCCTCCCGAGCACGAAGTGCGAGTTCAATAGGATACCAGCAATACCTCGTTTCGCAATGCACTCAGCCTTGAGAGAAAAATAATTGAGGAGTTTGTGGCTTAGCTTTAATCCCAATTAGGATTAGTAGAATAAAGCGGGTGCCCCGAGCCCTCGACATTCAGAAAAAAAAAGAGGTCTAGGAGTCTAGACCAGGGGTTCCCAACCTTTTTCAGCTGGCATCCCCCCCCCTTTCACACCCAAACTATAGCTATAATAAAAAATAGGTACACGATTAGGTAATAGGTACACTTGCAAAAATAGGTACACGATTTAAGGTAGGTACACTAGATTTTTTTTTAAAATCAGGTAATGCTCGCACCCCCCTGGAATGGCTCCACGCCCCCTCAGGGGGGCGCGCCCCCCCGGTTGGAAACCCCTGGTCTAGACTAATAAGTAATTAAATTACTCCAGTACTAGGTGGGTTAGGCATTGTAGGGGCACCGCACAACTTTGAACGGTCATTTAGGGCACCGCGGCCCAAAAAGTTTGAGAACCCCTGGTCTAGACTAACAAGTAATTAAATTACCCCAGTAAAGAAGATAGAAACAAGAGCTGAAAAAAAAGTCCAAGTTTCACGCAACTACCTCTCGTTTTCTCTGGAGACGCTCAACTTTTGTGTTTATCTTGCAAGGAAGCAGCCAGACTTGGAAGTAAATCGGAACACAATTACCCCAGTAAAGAAGATAGAAACAAGAGCTGAAAAAAAAGTCCAAGTTTCACGCAACTACCTCTCGTTTTCTCTGGAGACGCTCAACTTTTGTGTTTATCTTGCAAGGAAGCAGCCAGACTTGGAAGTAAATCGGAACACTTTTTTACTATACTTAGGTACCTATTATTATTATTATTATTATTATTATTATTCATTTCGAAAGTCTATAATAGTGAGTTACCTGTTACCAAATGGGTAGGTAATATTAGGTAGGTGCAATGATTTGTAATTAGGTACCTACATAGGTACGTTGATTTGTTAGGACAGCCATTCACTGCCAGGTAGGCCTGACAGATACCTACACCTGACCAGGTCAGCCTGTCAGGTGTGCTCATCAGGTATCATGTAGACCTGATCAGGTTTGCCTGTCAGGTCTACCTGATATAGTGAGTGGCTGGCCTGAGTTTTTCTTTTTTAATTCTTCAGGTTAAACTTTGGATCACAATCAACGAACCGCTTGAGGCAATGCAAGGTTATGATTTCAAAACATACGCTCCCTATTTGTCAATGACGGGTGTCGGTGGTGAATACTTGGCTGCTCACAATATGCTGCGATCTCATGCTAAAGCGTACAGACTGTACGAGAAGAAATACAAACCCTCGCAGAAAGGTTAGGGCCCAAACGCCCAAAGCGGTCAGTGACTGTGGTACCCATGGCTGGATTTCTCCTTTCTCCTGTCCTGTCTTCGCCATCATAGTAACATAGATAAAAACGTAGAATTAAATGTTGGGTAAGCAAACAAACAGTCACTTGGGATTTTTCGAAACTTTCATCTTGAATCAAAATTAATGTCACTCGGAAATTCTGCTTGGAAATTTACCCCGAACAAGGTGGTCATATGAGACAGTATGTACGTACCAGTGACGTGGAGTAATATTTTCAAAAGGGGAACCTAGTCGACCGGCCGTCGGTCGACATCGATCTATGTTGATCGACGAGGCGAAACTATGTATATATACTCGCAATAATTATCGAGACAGTGTGGACGGTTCAGTCGACATCAATCGATGTCCAGGGACGGTTGGTCGACTGTGTGTGGATACACCTTTAGAGGTACCAAGTAAGTCCATAAAAGTATGTATCTATCTCTACTAGGTATACCTAATATGGCATGTCTTAATTCTTAATGCCTACAACACGTAGGTATCGTCTGCTGATTTAACACGGAGTATAAAATTTTCGCCGAAATAATTTTCAAAGTTTTTTCCCCCCAAACTTTGTCTAAGATAACTTGTAACGTTGTAACTTGAAAGGCATAGCAAGGTTCGGATTAGTTTCCAAGCAATTTCCTGCGGAAAAAGGCTTCTTTATTTTCTTCTTTTCCTCCTCCTTCTCCTTATTCTTTTTCTCCTCCTCTTTCTCCTTCTCCTCCTCCTTGTTCTTCTTTTTCTCCTCCTCTTTCTCCTTCTCCTCCTCCTCCTTGTTCTTCTTTTTCTCCTCCTCCTTGTTCTTCTTTTTCTCCTCCTCTTTCTCCTTCTCCTCCTCCTTGTTCTTCTTCTTTTTCTCCTCCTCTTTCTCCTTCTTCTTCTCCTTCTTCTCGTCTTCCTCCTCCTTCTTCTCGTCTTCCTCCTCCTTCTTCTTCTTCTCCTCCTCCTTGTTCTTCTTTCTCCTTCTCCTCCTCCTTTTCTTCGTCTTCATCTTCTTCTTCTCCTCCTCCTCCATCTTCTTCTCCTCTTCCTTGTTCTTCTACTTCTCCTCCTTCCTTTTTCTAACCGCGCAATTACTTTGAGATAAATTTTCAAGTTGAAAAAGTCAGGAAATCCAAATTGAGATTCGTTTAAATAGCTGAGGAGAAGTTGGTAATAACTATAACCTATGTACCTACCTCTATTTTAGGTTCACAAATTTCCATCGAACCAGTGCAGTGAAAGTGGTTCATATTTTACGTTATGTATTTACCATTTCTTTATTATTAGTTTTTATGTATGTACCCTACCTTTATTTTAGGTTCACAAATTTCTATCCAATTTGGACACCCTGTATTGCGTGAAATTCTCAAGCTTTGTTTTAATGTCAGCGTTTTTGTTCCCCAGATTTCAGACGGTACGGGCTCTGCTTTCATAGCCTCCTTTAACTTTTCAATGCCTTGCATCACATGTTCCTACCCTCTCCTATAACGATAGAAACTTAATTGTGCCGTTCCCCCTCTCATTTCCTCCTTCCTTCTCCCACCGTTTCTCCTCCTCCTCCTCCTCCTCTTCCTTCTTTGCCTTCTTTCGCCTCTTCCTTCTGCCCTTTCATACATTGTACGGTGTACTATGGAGGAAAGAGAATGATGATAAATTATAGAGAACGAGGAGGAGGAGGAGGAGAAGAGAAAAATAAGGGAGAAAAATTAAAACTCATTTGCTAAGAGAGAGAGAGAGAGGGAGAGAGAGAGGGAGAGGGAGAGGGAGAGAGAGAGCGAGAGAGAGAGAGAGAGAGAGAGAGAGAGAGAGAGAGAGAGAGA
>NW_007381859.1:1638-7104 GCF_000475195.1 Diaphorina citri | reverse complement strand
TTTACTATTTTTACTTTAGTACAAGTATAGGTACCTACCTAGATCTAGGTACTTAATGCTGGTGAAAATAAAAGATTGTTCAATGTCTGGAAATCCAGATATTCCAGAACGAGAGCACAACTGCAGATACGAGAATCATTTCAATTAAATTTATCGTCAAATTCCATTTCACAATTTCGACCGTTTTGTTGAAATGCTAAACGGGTAAGATGACAATCCCAAAGTTTCGCACACAAATTATCGAACCCGCGAACTATAGCTTACAAGCCAGACGCGCTACCCTCCAAGCTAACTAGACTGGCCGTCGAGATTTCTGTAGAAAGAGAAAATGAAAACAAATTCGGAAAAATTAGCTCCAGATAACACTTGGATAATACTTACATTTAATATTTGGTTTAATTTTATTGGAGAACTTTTTTCTGATGAAATATATTAACATAAAGTATCCGAGAGCACAACTGCAGATACGAGAATTGTTCATTTCAATTAATTTTATCGTCAAATTCCATTTCACCATTTCGACTGTTTTGTTGAAATGCTAAACGGGTAAGATGACAATCCCAAAGTTTGGCACACAAACTATCGAATCCCTGACCTATCGCTTCCAAGCAAACTAGGCTGGCCGTCGAGATTTTTGTAGAAAGAAAATGAAAACAAATTCGGAAAAATTAGCTCCAGATAACACTTGGATAATACTTACATTTAATATTTGATTTAATTTTATTGGAGAACTTTTTTCTGATGAAATATATTAACATAAAGTATCTATATTATTTTAGTTAGATAAATTTTAGGGACTAAACTTAAAAGTATATAAATTATTTTCGTTCATATAATGAACAGAATGTAAATATTTAAAGTAAATAGTAGTTTTAATAATCCCAATATATCATTCACAATGGGAAGAGAGATCTTTAATTCATTAGCTACAATATTGTGTGTTTGCATTTGTATAAATTCTGTCGATATTATAATAATTATGATGCTTTTTATTCTAATCATGTTGTTTATTTTTACAAATGGAGCTGGAACTTCATTGATAAACATAATTATTTTGATTGTGAATTTGTGAAATTTCATGGTCATTGTAAGTATTTCATTAGTCAAAAAGCAAATAGAGTAAATATCCATGTAGATAATAATGCAAAATAAAACTATAATATACAGGGTGATCGATGTTTTAATTGTGAATAGGTTCCCAATTTATGAACAGTATTTTTTTAGCAGTTTAATAGATGGAAATTTTGCTGTAGTTTTTGAATTTGATTTGATTATTTTGAATAATCAGATAATAATGCAAAATAAAACTATAATATACAGGGTGATCGATGTTTTAATTGTGAATAGGTTCCCAATTTATGAACAGTATTTTTTAGCAGTTTAATAGATGGAAATTTTGCTGTAGTTTTTGAATTTGATTTGATTATTTTGAATAATACCTAAAAGTTCGATGAATATCGGCCCTGAAAATTGAAGGAGAATTGAAGAATTGTTTCCCCTTACGTGGTATCAGTGGGTTATATTTTGCCTCTTAGCTCTTCCCTACAATTGCATTATTTATAATTCCTTCTATTACTCCCTCTTCTTTACAATTCCCTCCGTTTCATAATCATTTTTTTTAAATCCAACACTAGTAGGTACCTATATAGCGGAAGAGATTAAATAACATTTTAATACCTAGGTATGGTACATTAACTATACGTAATGAATTATGTAGGTAGCCTAAGTACCTATTTAACATTTTTAGTAAAAAAAAACTTGTTCACTGTACCTGAAAGATATAAATCATAATAAAGTTATTATGAATTCATTTTTATGTACTTAATCGTAAATGGGAATGAACAAAATGATAAAAACTTACCTAGGTACCTATGAATCTCTATCTATTAAAATGGTCGTCAAAAATCTTTATTAGGTTTTAGTGGTGAGATACTTTGTATTGCACATTGCATACATAATAAGATACCTGGCGCTCATACAAATTCATAATGTAAGTACATACCTATATGAAAGTTTTACCAAGAAGTGTTCTAATTCTAATATTTAGGTAAATTTACTGTAACTTAGACCTTACCCATAACAAATTGATTATTTCTTGATATTTGGTGCTAATGATTTATTATGGGTCCACAATTCAAAACGGCCTATAATATGGGGCACTCAAATCAAAACCTGCTTTAATTGCGCCCTCTTTTTTCAGCTCTATAGGTACGAGAGAAAGCCAGCCGTTCCGAGAATGAACATTATCCCATCAGGATAAAATCCGTCCCGGGCGGGAATCGAACCCGCGGCCTAGCGCTTATAAGGCAGACGCGCTACCAACTAAGCTAACTAGGCTGGCAATTCTAATGTTTAAATTTACTGTAACTAGACCTTACCCGTAACAAATTGATTATTTCTTGATATTTGGTGCTAATGATTTATTATGGGTCCACAATTCAAAACGGCCTATACCTAATATGGGGCACTCAAATTAAAACCGGCTTTAATTGCGCCCTCTTTTTTTCAGCTCTATAGGTACGCAGGTAGTTTGTACCTACCATATTTAGGTAATCCGAAACACAGCTAGGCTTTTTTCCAAGAACTCTTACTGCTATTTATAGGCACAAAGTTTCAACAGGAACTTAGGTACCTTCACAAAGTTTCAACAAAGTTATAACGGCTGTCGATGTCGCCTACAGGAGATATTTTAGAGCCCTTGGTCGGAGAAAATTGGACTGGAAAACTATTTCCTCGATGAATATTGAATAGGAAACATGATAGCGCAAAAAAGTTTCAACAACCCAAGTAGTTCTTCACAAAGTTTCAACAAAGTTATAACGGCTGTCGATGTCGCCTACAGGAGATATTTTAGAGCCCTTGGTCGGAGAAAATTGGACTGAAAAACTATTTTCTCGATGAATATTGAATAGGAAATATGATAGCGCAAAAAAGTTTCAACAACCCAAGTAGTCACTCCTTCTCCCACACAATTCTTCCCCCTGGATGTCCCCCAGTTTTCCACGTTGTTTGATTTCCCATTCCGAAATTCGTGTGTGCACACTGTGCACATGACTTTGTTCTTAACAGGAGAGTAGGAGGAGGTGGGAGAGAGCTTTTTAGCTGGAAATGAATATTTAAATCTCTGTCCAGGTACATACTTTATGTTGCGTGGCTAAATATAGACCCTGGATGTCCCCCAGTTTTCCACGTTGTTTGATTTCCCATTCCGAAATTCGTGTGTGCACATGACTTTGTTCTTATCAGGAGAGTAAGAGGAGGTGGGAGAGAGCTTTTTAGCTGGAAATGAATATTTAAATCTCTGTCCAGGTACATTATTTATGTTGCGTGGCTAAATATAGGAATGAATATGAGTTCATACATGCTCATGCCTTTGGTAGTGGCGAGTGGTTATACTTTCAAAAGGGGAAGCTCTAAAACCCGTATACATCTAGCAGTAGAGGTTTTCAAAAGGGGAAAATCTGAAGCTCTGAATCAATCTCGTAGGTACAGTATCATGCCTGTCCCAGGGGCATGGAAATTAAGTAATCATGAAGTCAAAAATTCGAATTTCCCGCCAACTTTACACGCAAAAAGTCCGACGATGTCCTACGATGGCCCTGTTCATAACCACGGCCTCAATCTCGTAGGTACAGTATCATGCCTGTCCCAGGGGCATGGAAATTAAGTAATAATGAATATCTGCTGGTGTGATGTTACCCTAGGTTTAATCAGGTCCGTATTTATGGAGCCCTCTCCCTTCATTTTTATCCTTTACCATAGACCAGACTCCGATGATTTGGAGGATTCATCCCTCCATCCGCCCGCACCACTGTTAGATTAGTCTATTATTATCTATTTTTATGTTGGCCATAAATAAAATTATCTCCATCATGTGTCATGAACTCATGAGTCATGATGAAGATATTTATCTACCGGATGAACATCTCAACCATTCCCAATTAATGTCTATACAGGGTGTTCACATTCTATGTTAATTAGTGCAGAAGATAATTTTCATGTTTTTCAATGTGGCTTGATGTGAATTTAGTTATCAGAAATTTAATGTTGGTGAAGCTAAGTGAGTTACCAAAAATTTGAAAATGATTTTCTTTAGTTTCCTCCTCGTCTGAGAAATATTCATTTTATAACTTAGATTATTAAAAATTACCAACATTAAATTAAATAACATCCTCTCCAATTAAAAAATAATGTCTGAATTTCGAGCCCAAGAGTCTCCATTATCAATGTCTATACAGGGTGTTCACATTCTATGTTAATTAGTGTTGAACATAATTTCCAATGTGGCTTGTGAATTTTGTTATCAGATACAATGTTGTGAAGCTAAATGAGGTGCCAGAAATTTGAAAATTATTTTCTTTAGTTTCCTCCTCGTCTGAGAAAAATATTTTATAACTTAGATTATTTAAAGTTACCAACATTCGATTAAATAACATCCTCTCCAATTAAGAAATAATGTCTGAATTTCGAGCCCGAGAGTCTCCATTTCAAGACTTAAAAGAAAGCAATTTCCATTTTCTAACTTTTCCTTCTTTGAGATAAAAAAGCAAATATGAAAGCGTGTCTTATTTTCCCGACGACAAAAAATAAATACTTTTGAGCTATAAATATTTAAAAGAAAGAAACCCCCAAGGTAAAATTTATTACACCGTGTATTTAAAAAAAAAACCTCCCAGAAAAAGCACAGTAAAAGCGGACAGCAAGAAAGAAAAATGCTTAAAAATGTAAAAGTGAAATCCAACAATATGCCTACCGTACCCAATGTGGACCTCCCGCCTGTCAACCGGAACTAAAAAATGTACAATACGATTGGACCGTTTGTTAGCAAGCTGTCTTTCTTTATCCTTCCTAAAACAAATTATGAAGATGCCAAATGAGGTAACCCCTAGGCTTGTGAGAAAAAAGTTACCTATGTATTGGGATTACCAGGTATACCTAATACCAAATAAGGTATGTACCTACCAATTTGTCTACAAATCTAATGTGTTAAATTGAAAAAGGGAGTCTTTCCTTACGAAATTCATGTGTGCAGAGTCCAATAATTAGGACTGTTGCACCCAATTTCGACGTACCTCTCTATCACATTCTCTCTTCTACCTATACTCTGTCCCATTTTAAAAGAGCACATTTTCCTCCTACAGTCTATCTTCGAAGAGTTCTCGTACATCCATGTCCTACATTTAGTACAAGGACCTTATCGCGAGCAAAAAATAACAATGTTAACTCCGTGCTGAGCTTCATATTTGCTCGCTTTTGTCGGGATATTTACATTTGGCTTACCCTACCTAGATATAACACCCACCTACTTACCTATATCAACATCACCTACTTACCGCCAGTAAGTTTCATCACGTTCGTCGTTTTTTCGACAAGAAATGTGCACGATTTAAAGCTCTAAGCTGAGAAAATTGAGCACATTTTCGTCAGCTCTACAAACTTTACTTAATATGTAGGTATATGTACATA
>NW_007381859.1:0-493 GCF_000475195.1 Diaphorina citri | reverse complement strand
ACGTAAACGCCCAAAGCGGTCAGTGATTGTGGTACCCATGGCTGGATTTCTCCTTTCTCCTATCCTGTCTTCGCCATCATAGTAACATAGATAGCGCGCCTGCCTTTTAAACGTTTGGCCGCAGGTACAATTCCCGCCCGGGGCGGATTTTATCCTGAACGGATAATGTCCGTTCTCGGAAGGGCTGGCTTTCTCCTATCCTGTCTTCCTTCTCTCTTCGATTTCGGGACGATAAGACCTTAGTAGTTACAGGTCCTTCTATCAAACCTCTTCGAAAAAATATCCCGTCTTCCCTCTCTCTTCGCTTTTGGGACTAAGACCTCAGCAGTTACAGTCTCATCTCTCCTGCTGTTCCTGTTACTTGGATGCAACATCACCAATCAATGTCTTTCCCTTTCCAGGAAAAGTTGCCCTCACTCTGAACACCCACTTCAACTATCCTCTTGATCCATCGTCCAAAGAAGACCAGGAGGCAGCCGAAAGATACATCCAA
>NW_007381858.1:0-10956 GCF_000475195.1 Diaphorina citri | reverse complement strand
CAATAATAGTAGTAGCCTACTGCTGGAGTAAAGGGACTTTACAGTCCTATGCGAGCAGTATAAATAAGCACTATTATTGATTATTCAAGCACTATTTACTACAGTAGGTGTATTTTTTTTTCTTTCGGGAAACTGACTACTGGTATACTGGTTCAATGGAAACTGAAAGCTGAATGGAGCAGTGGTCAGTTTCCCGAAAGAAAAATACACCTATTGTGGTAAATTCAAAACTTCGCCTCCTGTATTAGAAAACTGATATGTACTTAATTAATATTACCCCCCGTTGTTCATTGAGGGGGGTTCCAATGTTGACTGCGGTTCAGGACGAGCCAATTAAACATGGCTAGAGACCATCACCCCGGTGTATGGCAGATACAAAAATATGTCTTTTCATTACTCTGCCAACACCATTCGGCGAAAGCTAAAGCCGCTACAACAACAACAACAACAACAACATACAAATGATGGCTGACTACCTAGAAATATCTTCGCTCAACGACTACTATCTAATATCAATTGTACGTATTTACAGTGTGGACTGGTGGGCATTAGGTGTACTCCTGTACGAGATGCTAGCGGGCAGATCTCCATTCGACATAGCCGGGGCAAACCCCCATGACAATCCTGATCAGAACCAAGGGTTAAACAATTTCATTTTAATTTTGCTCTTATTTTTAGCGAGTAAATTACAGTCAATTAGAGGAAAAGGTCCCCTAAAATATTTAAGACGGTTAAAAATAACACCTATTGATCACCTAAGGATTGACAATCATCAAATTCAGCAGTTATGTAGGTGCTATTAGAAAGATTCATAATATTTCCAGGATCTATGTATTATCTTATTTACTAGTAGTTCTCCAGAGGTTGATTTGTATAGCATCTCCCTTCCCTCTCTCTCCCTCTCCCTCCCTCCCTCTTTCTCACTCTCTCTCCCTCTCTTATGCAACTATTTACTTAGTACAAAATAAGATATACATAATAAAGGATAAGGGGAGGGAGAGAGATATGAAAGCGAAGAGGAAATAGGCTCACAGGGAGAAAGAGAGCGAGAAGGAGAGAGAGAGAGAAGGTGGGAGAGAGAGATATGCCTGCGTGACTCTTCATACATGCTGCTTCATTACACATGTGGCTATTCTCCCACGGGTGTAATATTCTCTCTTCTTCTCCCTCCTTGCCTTTCTCTCCCTCCTTCTTCATTCCCCTCCTTTCTTTCTCTCCCTCCTTCTTTTCTGTCTCTCTCTCCCTCCTTCTTCCTCCCTTCATTTCTCGTTCCTTCCCCCCTCTCTCCTTTCCTTCTTCCTGTCTACCTCTCTGTTCTCCCCTTCCTCTTTCCAATCTTTCCATCCAACCATTTTTCACACCATCATCCACCTACATCGGTGAGAGGACACGGGTTTGAATCCCAACGGAGGTTTAGAATTTTATCTTCGTATTTGTCATTAAGTCAATAGAACAGTTGCGCTTACTTGGATGTTTCAAAGTCATAGAGCAGTAAAAATGAGGACCAACGGAATTTTTCTTTTTCTTCTACGACTTCTAGATACCGAGATAAATCAATTTAAAAAACACCGCTAAATCGTGAAGTTTGACGTCACGGCATAGAAAGCGAGTTTTTTTTTTTCAATTCGTTTGATAGAGGGAACTGTAACTGCCAAGGTCTTATCATCCCGAAATCGAAGAGCGAAAGAGGTTTGATAGAGGGAACTGTAACCGCCAAGGTCTTATCGTCTCGAAATACGAGAGAGCAGTACAGGATAGGAGAAAGCCAGCCGTTCCGAGAACAAACATGATCTGTTCAGGATAAAGTCCTCCCCGGACGAGAATCGAACCTGCGGCCTATCACTTACAAGGCAGACGCGCTACCCTCCAAGCTAACTAGACTAGCGTTTGACGTTTGACCTTAAAACGGACAGGTTACCCTCAAGTTCAGGGATTTCCAACTTCAATGTGTATGCGGGCCACATGCTACATTGGCAGTTACTTCGCGGGCCACATACACAGGGGAGCAGGCCTGTATCCAGGGTTTTCTTGAAGGGATGAGTGGATGCTCTATTTTCAGATTTCACCCTATCAAGCCCGAGGGGGCCCACCAAAAACTTCGCGGGCCACAAAAAAGGCCTGGCGGGTCACTAATAGATCAGTTGCGCTTACTTGGGTGATATTGCATATTGCAAAGTCATAGAGCAGGAAAAATGAGGACCAACGGAATTTTTCTTTTTCTTTTAGGAAGGGATAATGCAAAAGGGAGGGATATTGATGGGAGAAGAGTATAATGTAAAAGGGAGAGGGATATGGGATGGATGAGAGAGAGAGGAGAGAGTATAATGCTAGATGGATGAGATAGGAAGGGATAATGCAAAAGGGAGAGAGATTGATGGGAGAACAGTATAATGCAAAAGGGAGAGGAATATGGGATGGATGGGAGAGAGGAGAGAGTATAATGCTAGATGGATGAGATAGGAAGGGATAATGCAAAAGGGAGAGAGATTGATGGGAGAACAGTATAATGCAAAAGGGAGAGGAATATGGGATGGATGGGAGAGAGGAGAGAGTATAATGCTAGATGGATGAGATAGGAAGGGATAATGCAAAAGGGAGAGAGATTGATGGGAGAACAGTATAATGCAAAAGGGAGAGGAATATGGGATGGATGGGAGAGAGGAGAGAGTATAATGCTAGATGGATGAGATAGGAAGGGATAATGCAAAAGGGAGAGAGATTGATGGGAGAACAGTATAATGCAAAAGGGAGAGGAATATGGGATGGATGGGAGAGAGGAGAGAGTATAATGCTAGATGGATGAGATAGGAAGGGATAATGCAAAAGGGAGAGAGATTGATGGGAGAACAGTATAATGCAAAAGGGAGAGGAATATGGGATGGATGGGAGAGAGGAGAGAGTATAATGCTAGATGGATGAGATAGGAAGGGATAATGCAAAAGGGAGAGAGATTGATGGGAGAACAGTATAATGCAAAAGGGAGAGGAATATGGGATGGATGGGAGAGAGGAGAGAGTATAATGCTAGATGGATGAGATAGGAAGGGATAATGCAAAAGGGAGAGAGATTGATGGGAGAACAGTATAATGCAAAAGGGAGAGGAATATGGGATGGATGGGAGAGAGGAGAGAGTATAATGCTAGATGGATGAGATAGGAAGGGATAATGCAAAAGGGAGAGAGATTGATGGGAGAACAGTATAATGCAAAAGGGAGAGGAATATGGGATGGATGGGAGAGAGGAGAGAGTATAATGCTAGATGGATGAGATAGGAAGGGATAATGCAAAAGGGAGAGAGATTGATGGGAGAACAGTATAATGCAAAAGGGAGAGGAATATGGGATGGATGGGAGAGAGGAGAGAGTATAATGCTAGATGGATGAGATAGGAAGGGATAATGCAAAAGGGAGAGAGATTGATGGGAGAACAGTATAATGCAAAAGGGAGGTTTTTTTTTTTTTTTTTTTTTTTTAGTTTTAACAAGTTACAATAATTTATTTCTTCCATATTAATAAACTTTCATTACCTCATTGCATAAAATTCTACTTTCTGATTTGTGTTTCTCAGCCGGAATGTAAACTGAATGATGACATGAGGTTTACTGCTTACAACCAATACGTTCACAAGATGTTGCACCGATGGGGACCTAACGTTAAGGAGATGGTGGCTATTCGGAAGTACCTGGCCACTCAGAGTGTTTCCATGCAACAGTTACCTTTGGTAAGAACTGTTTCATATTATTATTATTTGGTATTATTTATTTATTTTCAAGTTTTTTTTTTTAAGAGGTTTGACAGAGGGAACTGTAACTGTTATGGTCTTATCGTCCCGAAATCGAAGAGAGAAGGAAGACAGGATAGGAGAAAGCCAGCCGTTCCGAGAACGAACATTATCCCATCAGGACAAAATCCGCCCCGGGCGGGAATCGAACCCGCGGCCTAGCGCTTACAAGGCAGACGCACTACCAACTAAGCTAACTAGGCTGGCCTCGTCTATCTTTGGTTCCTATATGTATAAGTACCAAATGGTACTTTTCAGGACCATGTTAATAATTTTATCATTATTAAGCAAATTATATTAGTTTTTACTGTGAAATAAATACCTACCTATCTAAGGAGGATGTTGTAGTTTGTCAACTAAACTAACTACAAACTAAACTAACTGGGCTGGCATCTGAGCTTTGACTTGGCAGAGCTGGCAAGTTTTTACTCTTACCTCATAATTCTATCATAGTCGATGTTTTTCTTCTTGGCGATGAATTTCTCCTGCAGCACGACCCCACAAGGCCAAATAACACTGTAAGCTACCATACCGCGCAGAATGGGGTACTTGTCGAACGCTTGTACTGTTCTCGATTTGACCAAACCCGCTCCCGATTTGACCTGGTGGAAGATCGCCCATCGGAGAGGCATTGTGTAGAGTCCCCGATCTGGGGGGTTGCTGAGATCGGTGGGAAGGTTCTACCCGATCTGGTGAATCGGGTTCTAGATGGGTTAGAACCCCGTGGGATCGGGTTTCCAAATGGATTAGGCCTTCGGAATCTTAGATCGGTTTAGTTTTCGGTCCCGCTTGCTGTCCAATCGGGCTCTAAATGGGTAAGGCCCCTCGTTCGGGCTCTGAAAGAGTTAGGCCTTCGGGACCATGCACCGGTTGGTTTTTGGTCTGTCCTAGTTTTTGATGGGGTTCCAGATGGGTAAGATTCCTCGATTGGGTGCTAAATGGAACCCTGGTTCTAGATGGGTAAGATTCCTCGATTGGGTGCTAAATGGAACCCTGGTTCCAGATGGGTAAGATTCCTCGATTGGGTGCTAAATGGAGCCCTGGTTCCAGATGGGTAAGATTCCTCGATTGGGTGCTAAATGGAGCCCTGGTTCCAGATGGGTAAGATTCCTCGATTGGGTGCTAAATGGAGCCCTGGTTCCAGATGGGTAAGATTCCTCGATTGGGTGCTAAATGGAACCCTGGTTCTAGATGGGTAAGATTCCTCGATTGGGTGCTAAATGGAACCCTGGTTCTAGATGGGTAAGATTCCTCGCTTAGCTTGCACAATCACCCTGTATGTATCATATTCCAAATGCTCTTGATACAAAAGTATCTCCTTGTCCTTCTCTTTCATCTTGTCCGTGAGTTTCCCCCCATCCGGGGGATCCTCACCCTTCCCCTCACTCATCGCTTACTCGCCACTTAATACATGGCTGCTAAAGCAATGAGGAAACGAAACACAGAATCGAAAATTTTCAGAGTTATTAAATTTGGGGCAAAAAGTGACTGGCTAAAATCAATAAATTTTCGCAATGTCTATGGGTAATATGTGAAAGTTCAAAATTCACACACAAGCACAATGTCTATGTAAAAACTGAGATCATATATCGAAAGATCACATCAAAAAACATGCACTTGCAAAAAATCGCTATGAAAAACGACTTAATTTCACTAGAAAACTTATTTTTTTGAGGAGCAAAAGAAAACACAACTTGGTTGTTTTGCCGTATCCAGGCGAGTGAGGTAATGTTTATTTCTCGTTTTTAACACAGGTGGTGCCACGTTCGATTCAGAGCTGATCAAGTGTTGTCCTATGTGTTCTGTACCCATTGAGAAAGATGAAGGCTGTGCCCAGATGTTGTGTAAGCGGTGCAAGCATGTGTTCTGCTGGTACTGCCTGGCCTCTCTGGATGTAAGTAGATCCTAATAAAGTTTTGCCTTGGCGAGAATCGAACTCGCGACCTTGCACTTACAAGGCAGGAGAGCAACCTCCAAGCTAGGGTGGTTTGATACCTAATTGTCAGGGAATCAGGGATGTTCGATTCCCGGCGGGGCCGAGGTTTTTTCGGCTCTGTGCTTGTAGTTCGGGGCGCACTCAGCCTCGTGAGGACAATTGAGTAGCTACTGTAATCGAGTAGCGACCAGTGGCGGCATTGTCCTCCAATAGATTATTGGAATACAGAAATTGATTGCAAAGAAGGCACTTGCTGTGATATGCACAAAAAGAACTGTTGTGGAAAGGCTTTGCTTTTTTACAAATAAAATAATATTATTAAATTGAATTTGATTTTAATTCATCTCCTCTTCTCCATATTTCAGGATGACTTCCTGCTACGCCACTATGACAAGGGCCCGTGCAAGAACAAACTGGGACACTCTCGAGCCTCGGTCATCTGGCATCGAACGCAGGTCAGTGAGTTGTAGAACCAGGACAAAACTTTTTTTTGTTTTTTTTTTTTTTTTTTTTTTTTTTTTTTTTTTTTTTTTTTTTTAAGAGGTTTGACAGAGGGAACTTTAACTGCTATGGTCTTATCGTCCCGAAATCGAGGAGAGAAGGAAGACAGGATAGGAGAAAGCCAGCCGTTCCGAGAACGAACATTATCCCATCAGGATAAAATCCGCCCCGGGCGGGAATCGAACCCGCGGCCTAGCGCTTACAAGGCAGACGCACTACCAACTAAGCTAACTAGGCTGGCTAACGAAACTTTTTTTTTGCTTTCCCTAATTACCTATAGGTATGTATAAGCAAAATGTTTCCACAGGGTGAGTTGTTTTTTAAGCGCTTATATGGATGAGAGAAGAGAGGACAATGTAAAAGGGAGAGGAATATGGGATAGATAGGAGAGAGGAGAGAGTATAATGCAAAAGGGAGGGGGATATGGGATGGATGGGAGAGAGTATAATGCAAAAGGGAGAGGGATATGGGATGGATGGGAGAGAGTATAATGCAAAAGGGAGACGAATATGGGATGGATGGGAGAGAGTATAATGCAAAAGGGAGAGGGATATGGGATGGATGGGAGAGAGTATAATGCAAAAGGGAGAGGGATATGGGATGGATGGGAGTATGGGAGGGAGTATAATGCAAAAGGGAGGGGGATATGGGATGGATGGGAGAGAGTATAATGCAAAAGGGAGAGGGATATGGGATGAATGGGAGAGAGGAGAGAGTATAATGCTAGATGGATGAGATAGGAAGGGATTACATGAAACCTCTACACAAAACCAATCCGTTTACAATAAGGCTTTCATTGGCTTTTGGATAAAGTTTTCCCTAAACGACAAAAAAAGTGTGCAAAAGATAAGTTTAGTGTGAAGAAAAGAGAAAAGAGCCTTTAAGTTTGTTAACAAAAGATTTACATGAAACCTCTACACAAAACCAATCCGTTTACAATAAGGCTTTCATTGGCTTTTGGATAAAGTTTTCCCTAAACGACAAAAAAAAGTGTGCAAAAGATAAGTTTAGTGTGAAGAAAAGAGAAAAGAGCCTTTAAGTTTGTCAACAAAAGACTAGGAAGGGATAATGCAAAAGGGAGGGATATTGATGGGAGAAGAGTATAATGTAAAAGGGAGAGGGATATGGGATGGATGAGAGAGAGTATAATGCTAGATGGATGAGATAGGAAGGGATAATGCAAAAGGGAGGGGGATTGATGGGAGAAGAGTATAATGCAAGAGGGAGAGGGATATGAAAATGCACAAGGAAAAACAATATGTAAAAAAAATTGGTAAAATTCCAACACTTAAAAATCTAGTTTCTCTAATTCTAGTTGATAAAAAATACACATTTTTCGGACTTTTACTTTTCCATTTTCTGTGTATCCACAGGTAATTTACTCTAAGTTTGAGGAAAGTAGTGTGATTCACTACTTTTTTCATGTTCAAACCATCTTTTTGTTGTTGTTGGTTGTCGTTGTTGTAGCAGCAGGTTCACCAAACTAGACCTCGTCATTCATCTTCTGAAGTTGGGAGATTCGGAAAATCTTACACTAGTTCTTCCTCAGGTCCATGGGTATAATGGTTGATTTACAGGATATAAGATGGCATCAATTTCCTTCATCAACAATTATCGAGCTTTTCTTCTTTACAAAACATTGAAGTTTTTTTCTCCTTCAAAATATGATGCAGGGAGGGAGTTTTTATTCAGAAAATATTGAAGTTCTTAATTTTCTTCTTCTTCACAAAATATTGAAGTGTAGACAATTCTGTGAAGTTTTTCTTCTTCTTATGATACTATGATATTTTTATTTCTTCTTTTCTTTCGGAACCATTGGTTTCTTCACAAAATATTGAAGTTTTTTCTTCAAATTTCCACTCTTCATTTGACGTTTCTTCACAAAATATATTGAAGTTCAGAAAGTTGTAGACAAATGTCTGCAATATTGACCATTAGGCCATTTTCCTCAGAAGTTCAGAAAGTTCCATGAAGTCTGCAAATGTTCTAAAATTCTCAACTATTTCAATCATGTGCTTCCACAAATAAGCAAGTTGGAATTGTGTAGAATTAAATAAAATTATTGACATCAGAGTATGAACTAAAACTTGGTTTCCATTTTTCCTCTTTGAAAATTCAAAGAATAAATTTTACCTGTAATCTTCCAAGAACATTGATTAAAACACCTCCGTCAAACATTGGTTGAGAGTCTACTGCGGTAATAATTCTATTGATCCTTTGAAATGACAGACTCTGTTGAAAAGAAATCAATTGAAACAATCAGGATATGAATATTGTAAACAAAAGGGGGAGGGAGAAACTTGATCTATTCTAAAATCAGTGACAAAGGACTTTTTGTTCCTTTATTGTTATTATTATTATTTTTTATCTTCTCATTTGAAAAATATTTGTATTTTATTGTCACGTGATCATGCTTGTATGCATGTGAAGTGTGTAGAATTTTGGCACAATTTCTTAGAAGCAAGCGCAGAGGGAAGGGAAAGAGGGTATTGCAATAAATGAATAATCATAATTATAACGAAGTGCAAAATGGATGAGTAAAATCCATATCGTAAGCCAGCCTGATTACCTTGAAGGGTTGCGCGCCTGCCTTGTGTACGCTAGCTCATGGGTTCGATTCCCGCCCGAGAGAACTTTATCTTAAACATATACAGGATGGCTCAGAAGTCCTAGTCGGACCCCTTGTAACTTTTGAACGGCTTGGAATTTTGAAGTTCTGTTTTGTTCTAAAGATAGGAAAGAGCCCATGGCAAATTCGATGGTGCTATCAAAATCCCGGTTCGAACCGCGGAAGTGGCACTTTTTGTATAAAAGTGATCATTTCTCGCGAATTTCAATTGAGAACCCCAATTTTTTTATTTCACTTTCGAATTCTACGTCGAGTTTCATGGGGGAACCACATAATCTATTGCTATTATTGGTAAGTGGTAAGTACGGGGGGCGAGATTTTTTTCATCCTGAACAAGGGATGTGAAATATCAAATCCGTGTAGTTTTAGATGCTGAACAATGTGGTGGCATTAGTTTTTCGTTATCTTTCATTTTTGAGGTTTTGGGAATATGGGGGTGTTCAAAATATACCCTTACAACCGAGACCTCTAAAATGAAAGATAACGAAAAACTAATGTTACCACGTTATTCAGCACCTAAAGTCCTTCACGCCCCCCTCGGGGCCCAAGGACCCCAGTTTGGGAATCACTGTCCTACACAATCAGTTGCAATGACATCTCGTGAGATGAGAAAAAAAATTGTTTTATCTACTCGACATTAAACTTTAATTAAATTCCATGTCTGTATTTAACGCAACTATGCGGTAGGTGCCACGACTGCCAAGAAGGAAATGTTCATGACACGCGACTCTGAGATTAACATAATTGAATATTGATACTTTTAACTTATACTAGCTGAATTCCGTCGCTTCGCTCCGGAATCCCGCTAGTTCATCCCGAGGCATGGCCGAACTTGTAGTAAACTTGAATTGAACAAGTATAGAAAAAAGAGACTTAATAGCCAGATCTGCAATCTCATGTTAAATTGTTTGTCAACCTCAAACTAAAGTATCAATTAACAAACATTTCAACATAAGATTATAGACCTAGGAGTTATGGGTACATCACATTATAAATAGGGGTCATTATTTGCACCTAAATTATTTCTTAAAGAAGAAAGGCAAAATGCTAGTAGGTAACCAACCAATAAGCAAAAATAAATTATACCAATCAAACAAATAAAATGATTATTATTAAAAATTAGATTAGCAAAGTCCAAAACAATTAGAAAGTCAGCAATTAGTCAGCCGTGAAATGCAAATCATTACAAAAGTACTTGCCACTTTGACGACAGATAAATTTAGAATGGTTATCATATTTTTTAAGGCAGAACTTAAGTACACATCATAGGCTATCGTGTAGGCCTAGCCTGAATATATCGTGTTGGACGTAAAAGCTAGATGCAATTGGTTTCAAAGTAAATGTCTGACTATAGGTAAGTGGTGGATCATCATCAGTCTGAAAAATAAAATACAGTGTGTTTCAAGTCAGCAATTAGTCAGCCGTGAAATGCAAATCATTACAAAAGTACTTGCCACTTTGACGACAGATAAATTTAGAATGGTTATCATATATTTTAAGGCAGAACTTAAGTACACATCATAGGCTATCATGTAGGCCTAGCCTGAATATATCGTGTTGGACGTAAAAGCTAGATGCGATTGGTTTCAAAGTAAATGTCTGACTATATGTAAGTGGTGGATCAAGCGGGGAAAAGATCGACAGTTTTGATTTACAGTATATCCAAACTATTCCAAACATATTTACTAGAGTAGGTGTATTTTTTTTTCTTTTGGGAAACTGACTACTGGTTCAATGGAAACTGAAATCTGAATGGAGCAGTGGTCAGTTTCCCGAAAGAAAAATACACCTATTGTGGTACATTCAAAACTTCGCCCCCTGTATTAGAAAACTGATATGTACTTAATTTAATTAATATTACCCCCGTTGTTCATTGAGGGGGGTTCCAAGTAAGAAGGACACACAAGCAAAACTCACATTTTGATACAAAAGGCTTCAGTTACATTTCTCATAAAATTTATAGAAAAACCAAAACTTTGCAATCATTTGTCTCAAAACGTAATTTTCGCTTGCAAGTCCTGCTTACATGAAACCTCTACACAAAACCAATCCGTTTACAATAAGGCTTTCATTGGCTTTTGGATAAAGTTTTCCCTAAACGACAAAAAAA
>NW_007381857.1:14477-16176 GCF_000475195.1 Diaphorina citri | reverse complement strand
TGGCCAATCAACCAGAAGGCAAAGAAGAAGAACTGGATGAAACACTGCTAGTGTAAACGAAAACTTGGGTGAAACAGCCAAACCTTGATGATAAAGCAAGAAAACACTTCTAGTGTAAAGGAGAACCTTGGTGAAACATCAAGAAAACACTTCTAGTGTAAAGGAGAATCTGAGTTACCTGCGTAAAATCAGTGAAACCTTGATAAAATAGCAGCGAAACACTGCTAGTGTAAACGAGAATTTGGGTGAAACAGCAGCGAAATCTTACGGGTATTTTACTTGTGTTATACAGTTATAAGAACTCAACTCTCAACCTTCAACTTCCTAATGTCAATGTGCACTGACTTTAGGAAGGGAAAATAGGGCCAAGATCTCCTCTTCTGAAGCTCATTTCTCCTCTTTTAAAGGAAAATACGGGAATTGGTTTCATTACTAGGTGGCGCGGTAGTGTTTGTACTAAATCATCGGAAATTCAAGATGGCGCATTCCCAACCATCGAAGATTCAGTTTCCAAAAGGGAACTAGTTCCCGATTCCGAAATTTTCGCCGAAAAGTACACCTAGAATTGGGAACGAATTTGAAAATCACTGGAGAAAATATTTTACGTTGATTTATATTTTATATCTTGTTTTACTTTACGTTTTCCTTTCCTTTTCCTCTAATAAGGAAAGTAATGTAATCTGCTAAAATTGTTATCCTTGTCCTTGCTTCTTGATCACTCTTTTCCTTTTCCTTTTTTTTTCCAAAGATTGTCCCTTGGTATCGCTTTCACATTACTTCAAGACACATTCTTTTACATACATGCCTATCCAAGTCCAAGAACGGAAAAATCTGGTTAGAAAATTTCCGCCCTGGCCGAGATTTGAACTCAGCAGCCCAGCACCTCCGATTTGAGAGTCAGTGCTCTCGACCAATCGGACACAGAGGTGTTTATCTCTTACCTCTTTATCTTTCTCGGGAATAAAACGAAGTTTTCTAAATGGCGATTGCCAAGGAAGAGGGCAGAGTTGCCATAGTTTTCTCCTTGAATTATTTTTCATTTTGAATATTTCCCTTGTCACACTATGTCTGTAATTAGGTAAATTTATTTGAGAAATAAAGTCTCTCTTCTTTTTATAAGTTTTTAGTAGACAAAATATACTAAATCCATTAGGTATCCATTATTTCTCAGTTTCTCAAATATTCACGCTTTTCTTTTTCTAAAAGTGCTTTATTTACTGAAGAAAAAAAAGTCAAACAAAAACAAACGCCAGAAAAGGACACGTGTTAAAAGCATCTTCACTTCACAAAACTTACGAAGAGTTAAAGAGTTTTGGTCTAGCCTCGATGGCGCAGTGGTCAAGGCGCTCGCCTGGTAAACAGGAGGGCGTAGGTTCGATTCCAGCCGATGCATGGAATTGTATCCTCATTTATTTGAGAATTCGACCACATAATAATAGAGCTCACTTTGTAAGGTACTGCAGTGAGTGGTTCCTCCAACACAAAAACACCTAATGAACGACGACTGTTTTCACTTCGTTGCAAAACACATTTCGTGATAACACATAAAAGTTATCAAAGTGCCGCCATAATATTGAGCGCCTAAAAATTAGGACTTCCCTATTCCAAGCAGGAGCCTTTGCCGACCCGAAAAAGAATAGGACAGTGAGAAGAGAAACCTAAAGCCCTGCTAAAATATTTGCAACCCTAGTTGAATCTA
>NW_007381857.1:0-10943 GCF_000475195.1 Diaphorina citri | reverse complement strand
CAAGGGGGGGTTGTTTTTTTTTTTTTTTTTTTTTTTTCTTTCTTTTTTTTCTATTCTTCACCCGTAATTAAAATACATCTCATATATGTATCTATTTATTAGAATTGTCTGGCTGGGGGACTTTAAACAGGGAGTAGACCAGCTCAGTCTGACTGGGGGGACGTTAAACAGGGAGTAGATCAGCTTAGTCTGGCTGGGGGGACGTTAAACAGGGAGTAGACCAGCTCAGTCTGACTGGGGGGACGTTAAACAGGGAGTAGATCAGCTTAGTCTGGCTGGGGGGACGTTAAACAGGGAGTAGACCAGCTCAGTCTGACTGGGGGGACGTTAAACAGGGAGTAGATCAGCTTAGTCTGGCTGGGGGGACGTTAAACAGGGAGTAGACCAGCTCAGTCTGACTGGGGGACTTTAAACAGGGAGTAGACCAGCCTGAATTTCCCTTGCTAAAGGAAGACAGGATAGGAGAAAGCCAGCCGTTCCGAGAACGAATCTTACCCCTTCAGGATAAAATCCGCCCCGGGCGGGAATCGAACCCGTGGCCTAGCGCTTACAAGGTAGACGCGCTGCCAACCAAGCTAACTAGTCTGGTAGTACATAAAACTAATGACTTGTTACTTGTTTGTTTCAGTTACATCATGATGTTCATCTACCTGCCCGTGGTATTCACTCAAGACTTTACCAAATCTTACCCCTTCAGGATGAAATCCGCCCCGGGCGGGAATCGAACCCGTGGCCTAGCGCTTACAAGGTAGACGCGCTGCCAACCAAACTAACTAGTCTGGTAGTACATAAAACTAATGACTTGTTACTTGTTTCAGTTACATCATGATGTTCATCTACCTGCCCGTGGTATTCACTCAAGACTTTACAGTCTACATTGGTCAAATCATCAACCCCATTCTCAAAGCCCTGGCCGATGAAAACGAGTTTGTCCGCGAGACTGCGCTCAAAGCGGGTCAACGTATTGTTACTCTATATGCGGATTCGGCCATCCTGCTCCTCCTGCCTGAGCTGAAATCATCAACCCCATTCTCAAAGCCCTGGCCGATGAAAACGAGTTTGTCCGCGAGACTGCGCTCAAAGCGGGTCAACGTATTGTTACCCTGTATGCGGATTCGGCCATCCTGCTCCTCCTGCCTGAGCTAGAGAATGGACTGTTCGATGATAATTGGCGCATACGATATTCGTCCGTCAAGTTGCTTGGAGATCTTCTGTATCGCATTTCAGGTAAATGAGTGTGTGATTTTTTTTTCTTCTTTTATGATTGTTATTATTATACATACGATATTCGTCCGTCAAGTTGCTTGGAGATCTTCTGTATCGCATTTCAGGTAAATGAGTGTGTGATTTTTTTTTCTTCTTTTATTATTGTTATTATTATGGCCTTTTTTTTCGCGTTCATACAAGAACAGCACACACTGCCCATCTATCCGGGAACAAACAATGTTCCTAAGGATTTGTGGGTTGGAAATTTAGAACAGCCGTAATTGAAATTTTTCTTGGAGTCTACATTTTCCACAAGAATTCAAGTACGCTTAACCCTTGAGAGCCGAGGCCTACATTAAAGTCACCCACTGTTATCTTTGAAAAAATTAGAGGGTTCACTGCTAACTTTGAAGAAATTAGAGGCCCCGCTCTTTTTTTAAATTGATTTTTTATATATATATACAATTTTTTATACATATAACATGAAGAACAATTCAAACTTTATTCTGAATTAATAAAGTTTTATAACTTAACGCCTTATATTTTCTATTCAGGACCATACTGTGTTAGTGACAGCGTGGGAGGCGCTGGGTGCTGTTATCAAAACTATGGATGCCAAGGAACTGCCCAACTATGTGCATGATGTACGCCAGTCAGTACAAAAAATCAATGTTTTCCCTAAATAACTCTTTAATACGTCAATTCTAATCTATAACTTAACGCCTTATATTTTCAGGACCATACTGTGTTAGTGACAGCGTGGGAGGCATTGGGCGCCGTTATCAAAACTATAGATGCCAAGGAACTGCCCAACTATGTGCAAGATGTACGACAGTCAGTACGCTTTGCTATGAGTGATATCAAAATGAACGCCACGGACGGGGAAACCACGCTGTTGCCTGGCTTCTGCCTACCCAAGGTAATAATATTTTCATCTTGATGGATGCCTCGGTAACTTTGTGAAAGTCCATATTGATAGAGAGAGAGGGAAAGTAACTTATACACTTCTACCTGCGAAGTGAAGTGTATAGTTTTCTAAGAATAGTTTTCGTTCATACATATTTTTTCAAGAATGTATATAACATACCAGATTTTACCGTTTTATCACATACCTACCCATTTACAACAATCGAGGCCATTAATGGAAGAAAGGCGCAAGTTCGAAAACTGTGTTTTGAGAATAATGATTTTGAAGTTTTTGACATTCTTTCCTTTAAAAATTGTAAGGTGAAATTTGTCGAAAGTGACTAACTTTATGTATCACATACCCATTTACAACTATTGAGGCCAAGGCGTAAGTCGGAAAACTGTGTTTTGAGAAAAACGACTTTAAAGTTTTTGACATTCTTTCCTTTAAAAATGGTATGGTGAATGTTGTCGAAAGTGCTTTAAAGTTTTTGACATTCTTTCCTTTAAAAATGGTAACTTTTATTTTTCAAAGGGTTTAGAACCGATTTTGACAAATAAATTCGGATTATTCCAAAGGGAAGTAAAAAAGTCCCATTTTTAGCAATGGACTGTTAGTTTCTTGTAATTTGTAATCCTGGAATTATCATAATGTTTCTCCTCTCCTCACCCCCAGGGCATAACTCCAGTACTCCCGGTATTCCGCGAGGCAATTCTCAACGGGGAACCCGATGTGAAGGAAGCAGCAGCCCTCGGCCTCGGTGAAGTCATTAGCTGCACCTCCCCTGATGTACTCCAGTCATCCCTAAGGATTTGTGGGTTGGAAATTTAGAACAGCCGTAATTGAAATTTTTCTTGGAGTCTACATTTTCCACAAGAATTCAAGTACGCTTTTTTTAAGAGGTTTGACAGATGGAACTGTCACTGCTATGGTCTTATCGTCCCGAAATCGAAGAGAAAAGGAAGATCCAGTCATCCGTAGTTAATATTACAGGGCCCCTGATTAGAATCCTGGGAGACAGGTAAATAGTCCTCCCCTGATGTACTCCAGTCATCTGTGGTTAATATTACAGGGCCCCTGATTAGAATCCTGGGAGACAGGTAACGAAATATCTGCAATAGGTTGAGATTTGTACATATTCTATATCACCATAATCAACCGTGTTAGTCACCAGCTCCCATAGTGTAGTGGTCACTGCGCTCGCCTTGTACCCTTGTGTTCGATTCCAGGTGGGGTTAAGAAATTTGTATCATGCAAATGATTGGTTCGCTTAAAGTCACACCAAACCCTTTTCTCTCTTTCGCTGATATCTCGGTCGCTCCACGTCAGAGTTGCATCGGGGATTTGTCTACTATTTGACACATTTACTCAGTGCCGGTCCGGAGTTAGAAGCGGTTAAATTTCAGGAATATCCAGTGGAGAGAAAAAAGGTCGGCTCTCTTATGGGTTAACACGATTAAAATTTCTTATTTGGGTTGGAAATTTAGAACAGCCGTAATTGAAATTTTTCTTGGAGTCTACATTTTCCACAAGAATTCAAGTACGCTTAACCCTTGAGAACCGAGGCCTACATTAAAGTCACATCTTGACCAAACCCTTTTCTCTCTTTCGCTGATATCTCGGTCGCTCCACGTCAGAGTTGCATCGGAGATTTGTCCACTATTTGACATATTTACTCAGTGCCGGTCCGGAGTTAGAAGCGGTTAAATTTCAGGAATATCCAATGGAGAGAAAAAAGTTCGGTTCTCTTATTGAATTAACACGATTAAAGTTCCTTATTTCTCTCTCCATTTTTTCAGGCGTCTCCGGTAAGATGACCACAGAGACGGCATCGGACGACGACAATTTCGGAACCGAACACTTATACTGCCAGAATGAGACTAAAAAGTCCCTCTACTCCCGCAGTCTAAACAAGGACTAATTAATACCGTCACACTCTAAAACTATGCTAGGGGACATTAAACAGAGAGTAGATTAGCGTCTAGCTGTGGGACTATAAACAGGGAGGAGAACAGCTAACCCTAACCAGCCTAGCTAGCTGATAGTTTCAAAGGAGAACAAGAAGAAGAAGAAGAAGAAGAAGAAGAAGAAGAAGAAGAAGAAGAAGAAGAAGAAAAAATAAAATTGAAAGTCGAATAAAATCGTATTCATGCCATTAGTAATTAAATAAATTAACCCTTGTATGACATTTAAAAAAATAAATAAAATTAACCCTTATATGACCTCTTGTCCCTCTCTCTTCACAGGAATGCCTCAACCTCCTGGATGTAGGGGCTAAGGAGGCATTGAGTGATGTCATTACTAAGGTTCTACGCAAGGTGGCCAATCAACCAGAAGGCAAAGAAGAAGAACTGGATGAAACACTGCTAGTGTAAACGAGAACTTGGGTGAAACAGCAGCCAAACCTTGATGATAAAGCAAGGAAACACTTCTAGTGTAAACAAGAACCTTGGTGAAACAGCAGCGAAACCTTGGTGAAACATCAAGAAAACACTTCTAGTGTAAAGGAGAATCTGAGTTACCTGCGTAAAATCAGTAAAACCTTGATAAAATAGCAGCGAAACACTGGTAGTGTAAACGAGAACAGCTGCGAAATCTTACGTTCTAGTGTAAAGGAGAATCTGAGTTACCTGCGTAAAATCAGTGAAACCTTGATAAAATAGCAGCGAAATACTGCTAGTGTAAACGAGACTTTGGGTGAAACAGCTGCGAAATCTTACGCGTATTTTACTTGTGTTATATACAGTTATAAGAACTCAACTCTCAACCTTCAACTTCCTAATGTCAATGTGCACTGACTTTAGGAAGGGAAAATAGGGCCAAGATCTCCTCTTCTAAAGCTCATTTCTCCTCTTTTAAAGGAAAATACGGGAATTGGTTTCACCACTAGGTGGCGCGGTAGTGTTTGTACTAAATCATCGGAAATCCAAGATGGCGCATTCCCAACCATCGAAGATTCAGTTTCCAAAAGGGAACTAGTTCCGATCCGAAATTTTCGCCGAAAGGTACACCAAGAATTGGGAACGAATTTCAAAATCAGTGGAGAAAACATTTTACGTTGATTTATATCTTGTTTTACTTTACGTTTTACTTTCCTTTTCCTCTAATAAGGAAAGTAATGCAATCTGCTGAAATTGTTATCCTTGTCCTTGCTTCTTGATCACTCTTTTCCTGTTTTTTTACTTTTTTTTTCAAAGATTGCCCCTCGGTACCGCTTTCACATTACTTCAAGACACATTCTTTTACATACATGCCTATCCAAGTCCAAGAACGGAAAAATCTGGTTAGAAAATTTCCGCCCTGGCCGAGATTCGAACTCAGCAGCCCAGCACCTCCGATTTGAGAGTCAGTGCTCTCGACCAATCGGCCACAGAGGTGTTTATCTCTTACCTATTTATCTTTCCCAGGAATAAAACGAAGTTTTCTACATGGCAATTGCCAAGGAAGAGGGCAGAGTCGCCATAGTTTACTCCTTGAATTATTTTTCATTTTGAATATTTCCCTTGTCTCACTATGTCTGTAATTAGGTAAATTTATTTGAGAAATAAAGTCTCTCTTTTTTTTATAAGTTTTTAGTAGACAATATACTACCTATTTCCGAAATCGAAGAGAGAAGGAAGACGGGATAGAAAAAAGCCAGCCGTTCCGAGAACGAACACTATCTCATCAGGATAAAATCCGTCCCGGGCGGAAATTGAACCCGCGGCCTGGCGCTTACAGGTGAGTAATTGAAATAGTAAGTAATAAATGAGAAGGATATTTGTAAGATAACTGAGAGAAAAATATCCGGACTTGTGTTGCCGGATGTCTCAGCAAACTCATCCGGTATCCGGTATTTGAGTCCGGAGCAACTGAACCGGATTCTGAATGATGAAATTCTTGGTGAGTGCTTATGCTTACGATTGGAGGTATAAATATTATCTGGATAGATAGATCCGGATTATCCTATATTTCATAATTACCCGAATCTGGATCTTGTTAATACTGAATTTGACTTGCGATTTGGATTGCCTGCTACGATGGTGTAGTGGTCGCCTGGTAAACAGGAGCGTGGGTTCAATCCCAGCCGAGGTATGGAAATGTATCCTCAATATAATTTGAGAATTTTCTCTCCTGAAATTCAGATGCGTTTCATCGCCATTTTTATTTCTAAGCAAATTATACTTCATTTTGTAGTATCCCCACCAATATTTATTGTTTAAATTTTCTTCAGTAAATTCTTCTTTATTTTTTTTTTTTTTCTAATTTTTAGTCCGTCCTTCCTTTATTAAATTACAATAGTAATAATAAAATGTATAGTGGACGGACTGTTGTATTCGCTTCGGTGTCGTCAGTCTGTCTGTCTGTCCCCATAGAAGGACTTATCCAAACCTGGTCGACCAATATATCAAATTAAAGGTCTTTTGGAGCAGTTTTTGTAATTTTTGCCATCCTGTGGTTCAATTTGAACCAAAGATACAGGGGGTAACAAATGTCATTCAAATTAAAAAAAATCAAAATCGCGCGCCGCTACAGCCATAGTGTGAACGGATCTTAAAGTCTCTCTCTCATCTTTTTACCTTCCTTATTTTATAAATTACTAGCCGATTTCTGCTAGTAAATCCTTAAGGCATGGGCGTTCATGTCACTCATCCATTTAGTGGTCTTGCTGGGCGTAGCTTAACAAAAACGAACCGGAAAATAGCCTATAACCTTCACGGGAGTGCAAGCAATAAGTTGACAAAGTTTCATAGCAATCGGATGAGCGGTTTGGCCAGGCATAAAGTTCAAACAAACAAATATTCATTTTTATATGTTAGATTTATTTTTTATTTTATCTTATTTTTTTTATCATCATCATTATTATTTATTCATTTTTATATGTTAGATTTATTTTTATTTTATTTTATTTTTTTGTAGTAGCCTACTGCTGGAGTAAAGGGACTTTTCAGTCCTATGCGAGCAGTATAAATAAGCACTATTATTATTATTACTATTATTATACTAAATCCATTATCCATTATTTCTCAGTTTCTCAAACATTCACGCTTTTTTTCTTCTAAAAGTGCCTTATTTACTGAAGAAAAAAAAATCAAACAAAAACAAACGCCAGAAAAGGGACACGTGTCAAAAGCATCTTCACGTCACAAAACTTACGAAGAGTTAAAGAGTTTTTTAGGTCTAGCCTCGATGGCGAAGTGGTCAAGGCGCTCGCCTGGTAAACAGGAGGGCGTAGATTCGATTCCAGCCGATGCATGGAATTGTATCCTCATTTATTTGAGAATTCGACCACATAATAATAGAGCTCACTTTGTTCTAAGTTGATCCAACGTTTATAAAAATCGTCCCGAAATCCAAAAGAGAAGAGTGACAGGATAGGAAAAAGCCAGCCGTTCCGAGAAGGAACCTCACCTTCAGGATAAAATCCGCCCTGGGCGGGCATCGTACCCGCGGCCTAGCGCTAGCGCTTACAAGGCAGACGCTCTACCAACTAAGCTGGCTGGAAAGAGGAAAACCTTTGCGAATATGTACTGCAACTAGCGAAGTTATGATGCCGCCGTGAAACTATGAAGATATACAATATGCTTTACACAAAAGTTGCTTCACTTTTGTCAGCACAAGTTGTATCCACGAAACACAACCTCCTTGGTGATGACGTCATGGGAATGCAAGTTTCTCTTTTGACGCGCATGCGCACATAAACAGGAGGGCGTAGGTTCGATTCCAGCCGATGCATGGAATTGTATCCTCATTTATTTGAGAATTCGACCACATAATAATAGAGCTTACTTTCTTCTAAGTTGATCCAACGTTCATAAAAATCGTCCCGAAATCCAAAAGAGAAGAACCTTATCCCATCAGGATAAAATCCGCCCCGGGTGAGCATGGTACCCGCGGCCTAGCGCTTACAAGGCAGACGCGCTACCAACCAAGCCAACTAAGCTGGCTGAAAGAGCTGGAAAACCTTTGCGAATATGTACATTTTTTTTTTAAAGATGAGTGTTACATTATGTATTGCAACTGGCGAAGTTATGATACCGCCGTGAAACTATGAAGATATACAATATGCTTTACACAAAAGTTGCTTCACTTTTGTCAGCACAACTTGAATCCACAAAACACAACCTCCTTGGTAATGACGTCATGGGAATGCAAGTTTCTCTTTTGACGCGCATGCGCACATCCTCATATGCAACTAGCGAAGTTATGATGCCGCCGTGAAACTATGAAGATATACAATATGCTTTACACAAAAGTTGCTTCACTTTTGTCAGCACAACTTGAATCCACGAAACACAACCTCCTTGGTGGTGACGTCATGGGAATGCAAGTTTCTCTTTTGACGCGCATGCGCACATCCTCACGGTACGCAAGTCTATGTACATGATGCTACGCGAGATGCTGTCCGGCGAGGAAGATGGAATCCGGACCTGCGTAGCCGGATGTCTCGGCAAACTGATTCGGTATTTGAGTCCGGAGCAACTGAACCGGATACTTAATGATGAAATTCTTGGTAAGTTTTTTTTTCAATGTCAACATTGTTTTTCGCATTCTTGCATTACGTTTCCGTGTGACTTCGACATCATAAAGAGAATTGCATTACACAATTTTGTACCTACATATAGGAATCTAGATTCCAAGTATCTGGATTTTGTACCTCTACTGAGAAAAAAAAAATAGGGTTCTTATAGCCCAATCGATTGACTGGGTTCGGAACTCTAGTATGGGACTCTATATCGGAAAGCTTGACACTGTAATATAGCATTCCAACAACTTAAATCAGAGGAATAAGTCTGCCTTAAAGTCCAAGAAAAATGCTGTAAGTAGATCCAAGATTCACGTTTCTACGATTCCTAGAAGTCGAGATATTTCGATTTTACTGACCGACAGTTTGGAGCAGGGATGTCAATACCCTTGTGTGATAAAAACACAAAGCTAACGGTGATGGGCATGTTTATAATCTAGATTCCAAGTATCTGGATTTTGTACCTACACTGAGAAAAAAATAGGGTTCTGGTACCCCAATTGATTGACTGGGTTCGGAACCAAGAAGGGGAAAAAATGCCCTCTCTGAGAGTCAAACTAAAAGACATGCATTCCTGCATGGCAAAATATTTCTCATAAAGTGTTTATTTACAGGGATGTCAATACCCTTGTGTGATAAAAACACAAAGCTAACGGTGATGGGCATGTTTATAAGTCTAAATTCCATTTGTTCAAACTTTATTGGAAATCTATTAATAACTCCTATGCGCACATCCTCATTCCTCCATGTTAAAGTTCAAGCAAAAGTGTGTAAATTTCTTTTCAAGTGATAAAACATGATAATCATGGGAAACTAGAGGCCTAACCCGCCGCAGACCTTGTCTGCCTTAAAGTCCAAGAAAAATGCTGTAAGTAGATCCAAGATTCACGTTTCTACGATTCCTAGAAGTCGAGATATTTCGATTTTATTGACCGACAGTTTGGAGCAGGGATGTCAATACCCTTGTGTGATAAACACAAAGCTAACGGTGATGTGCATGTTTTACAAGTCTAAATTCCATTTGTTCAAACTTAATTGGAAATCTATTAATAACTCCTTTTGAAAAACCCCTCTCGGATAGCCCTTCTGTTATGTCACCATATGATGCAATGCCCCCTTCTATCCACCATTGCAACGTAGATCTTCTAGAGCCCAAGTTATGGGGGTCAGGCCTCAGGCCCAGTACATTGAACTTTGGTGAAACTTTCATGCTACAAATCATTTTCAATGTCAGAACTAGATCTCTTAATTCTCTTATCTGCTGTCATGTATATAGAATGGAACTTTCATGTAGAATCTCAACTGATTGTGTTACATTACAGAGAAACCATTTTGCCTTATGCAGCCAGCCATATGTTTTGCTTGCATCTTGGGTATTAATTTGTAGGTTTTGAGATGATGGTAAATTGAACCATTTTCAAGAACCATCATTTTTTTATCAAAAGACTTCTTTGGTGACCATTAAGTAGGTATTGATTAATGAAACAAAGTCAGGTAATCCTTGTTTCTTGACACACTCTCATCACTCATAAGAAGTGTTTTTTTTTTTTTAATGAAATGAGTACTGTGGAATAATGATTTAGTAATTCATGGAACAATTCACCAATCAATTAAAAACTTACAATGAGCTTTTCATTATATTTCTCAAGTATTGTGAGTTCTAATCTGAACTTCCTGATTCTTTTTAGTAGACAAAATATACTAAATCCATTAGGTATCCATTATTTCTCAGTTTCTCAAATATTCACGCTTTTCTTTTTCTAAAAGTGTCTTATTTAGGTACTGAAGAAAAAAAATCTAAGTTTTTAGTAGACAAAATATACTAAATCCATTAGGTATCCATTATTTCTCAGTTTCTCAAATATTCACGCTTTTCTTTTTCTAAAACTGCCTTATTTACTGAAGGAAAAAAAATCATTTTTAGTAGACAAAATATACTAAATCCATTAGGTATCCATTATTTCTCAGTTTCTCAAATATTCACGCTTTTCTTTTTCTAAAAGTGCTTTATTTACTGAAGAAAAAAAAGTCAAACAAAAACAAACGCCAGAAAAGGACACGTGTTAAAAGCATCTTCACTTCACAAAACTTACGAAGAGTTAAAGAGTTTTGGTCTAGCCTCGATGGCGCAGTGGTCAAGGCGCTCGCCTGGTAAACAGGAGGGCGTAGGTTCGATTCCAGCCGATGCATGGAATTGTATCCTCATTTATTTGAGAATTCGACCACATAATAATAGAGCTCACTTTCTTCTAAGTTGATCCAACGTTTATAAAAATCGTCCCGAAATCCAAAAGAGAAGAGTGACAGGATAGGAAAAAGCCAGCC
>NW_007381856.1:4487-10657 GCF_000475195.1 Diaphorina citri | reverse complement strand
AAAAAACCCTCCATGATGAATAATAAATTTCCCATTTCTGTTTACAGAGGGATGCTGTATGGTTCAAATGGGTGATACACTGTCTGCAGAGCGTGCTATGGGGAACCTAAGCAAGACACTGCTATGCAATGGCAAACGCTTGGCCGTAGCTTACAGCAAGCAAGTGTTTCTGTCCGACGTATCCCATCCTTATGAGCTGCCAGACGGGTCTGAGTCCTTCAAGGATTTCACGGGAAGTCGGAAAAACCGGTTCATGAACCCCAAGATGGCGATGAAGAACAGAATTCAACCTCCTAGCCAGGTAAGTCGAGACCAACCGTTCTATTTATTTACAGTCAGCTCCCATGTTGTAGTGGTCACTGCACTCGCCTTGCACGCGGGAGACCTGGGTTTGATTCTCGGTGGGGTCAAAAAATTTTATCATGCAAATGATTGATTCCGTGACTGGCTGTTGCAGGGCCCACTCAGCCTCGTGTGGGAAATGAGTAGCTATTTAATATAATTGCGCATAGCGACCGGTACCAGTATGCTGAATAAACATCAAGCGCTGGATTATTGAGATATTTGGAAAGTCCTACAATGCTGCAGTGAGCACCGAATTTGTGATATAATAACACAAAGGAACGGCATTTACGTATACATGGATTTATCCCGACATTTGCAACATACATACAATTAATTTGAATCGTTCTAGGTCTTTGTTTTTAAAACATCTGTTTAAACTAACCAAAAATCTTCAATAATCTATCTTGTATTTTGTTTTCCCTTACCAGCTTCTGCACTTCTTCAATGCTCCTCCCGACATCACCGAGGAACAACTGACCGACATTTTCACCAAGGCAGATGTCGCGCCCCCCAAGGCAGTCAACATTTTCCCCATCCGGAACTCTGAAGATGATAAACCTGCCTCGAGTGCGTCCGGTCTTATCGAGTTTGAAGAGTTGAAAGATGCCGTCGACGCCATTATGCAGTGTAACCACTTTCCCATCCAGAGTGACAGTAAGTAGAATAAATAATTAACATGATATGTACTTTTATATTCCAGTGGACTTTGAATCTGGAGGTTGTTGGTTTGAGTCCAAGTCAAGTCATAAAATTTAGATTAGTACTAATACGTTTAATAGCGGGGAACGACGTTTGTGACAAGCATTTATACTTAACACAATTAAAACCTCTTTCAAGTCCGCGACCAGACTAAGCTGGTCTACTCCCTGTACTAAGGAATAATGAAAGTTGTTGCTTGTCTAGGTTGCTGGCACTCTAGATATATTTACCTTTCTGTTTCAGGTGGCAAGTATCCGTTCATGTTGAAGCTTTGCTTTTCTTCGGCTAGAAATGTCAATTCATCCTCGCGTCGCTACCGAGACAACTTTGAAGAGGAAGCAGACTAGATCCCCTCCTGCTCTTCTCTCACTCCTAAATATTTTTTTGATTTTTTACAATTACATTTTACTTATTGTGACCAGAAAGTGGAGGAACGGACATTACACGTTTTGCTGTGGTATTGTGACTAGGAACGTGGACATTGTAGATTATACAGAAGGATCACGCATTATGAATTTTGCTGTGACTAATAACTTACAACTCTCATACGCAAAGCACGTTGTTTCTGTTTCCCTATGGAAATAGAGGCTTGGTAACTGTAGTGATTTATGTAGAGATCTTCATTTAAAATCAAGAAGAGAACTAATGTTTACACACATTTTACAATCATGATTTGATTTTTTCCTGGATTTTCATTCCTTAACTACGCTTTGTCTAGTGCAAATTTATCCTCTTCGCTAAAGTGGTTACTTGGTTAGGTGGCAAAGAATGCCTCTGTAAATAACCTCCCCTGTTGGTAATGTCCAATAGATTCAATTATTTATTACTTTGACAAGAATAATATATTCTTTTTATTGGTGCTGTTGTATTGACACAAACGTTTCGCTTGTAACAGAAGCTAGAATATAGCGTGAGTGTCTACTTTATTGTACCAAATGTAGGACCCGTGAACCAAATGTAGGACCCGTCTGACTTTCCTTGTGGAACCTCTCTCATATATTGAACGTCAATTATTTCTTCTTGATACATAAAGTATAATTATATATATTATTTATACCCTATTTTACATTTTAAACTAAAGCATACTTTTATTTTTGAATAATTATACTCAGATGATAACTACTTTATCTATATCTATTTAGTATATTTAGTTTCCAATTTGAAGTTTTTGAATTCTATATTAAATTTAATTTATCATTGACACAGGGCTGGGGCGGGATAAGCTCTGGTTTTACTCTTACAGTGTATGGCAATGTTTTAATCTCGAATTATTAGACTTGAAATTTTCACATAATCTTGGAAGCAAGGATGTTAGAAATGCTATTTCATATCTTTTTTTTTTGGAGAACTCCTTACACTCCATTACATTACCCTGTGTGAATGACTCTTTAGAAAGACATTTTTTGCATTCATTATCCATTAATTTTAAGTCGTAAGATAGTTTAGTTGTGTAATTATTTTTACTATTTAAATTTTATTTCTAAAAAGTTGATTTTGTTTGTTTGAAATAATAGATTTAATATGGTATGTTTTAAAAACACTAAAAAGAAAACTTCAGGGGTGGAAAAAGAGACATTTCCCATGATTCCTAAATGTATTCATGACGAGGTTTCATTGCCTCTATTTTCGTTTTTGACTTTAATTAATGTAAAATGTATCCTTTGTGACACGACGAATCTAAGTAGAATTTCTCGAAAGATTCATCCCCCCTGAAGTTTTCATTCTAATCCAGTAGTGATCCATACAAAGAATTTTCCTACCTCTGTGGTGTATATCCTAAGAATTTATTTTATGTTTCCAGATAATTTTATGTCCATATAATTTGCCTCATGCATCCTTACCGTTGTTAATGTGACCAAGTTTTGTGTCTTGAGATTTCACTGATAAACATTAGCATTATTTTGAAGTGTAGAATTTAGCATTCTCCTGATACTATTAACTCGGGCTGCAAAAGAGAAGAAATGTTTCCTGATTTCGGAAGGAAAATACTCGTTTACTTTCCGTGTTCGTGAGGCTTTCCCTGTCTTGCGGACATGGAACCCCATCCTTCCAACACTGAGAGAATGACTCATTAAGGTGGGTCCACATGAGTAATGTGATCCTTACATACTACGTTTGGTTTACACGTTACACATCTGAGAATACCTCATGACACCATTTTCTGTACTTTCATCAGGTAAACCCTGCCATTCTGCAAAGACCAAATTGTTCATTTTTTCACATATTTTTTTTTTACCCCGTGATGGTTTCATTTTAACAATGTATGACTAATTGACTATTTCCCCATATTCTACATTAGGGTAACCTAATCTTCAAGCAACAAATACTCAGAGTAGAACAAAATATGAAATCATCCTGGTCATTTCATGTCAAATGGTTACAAAGCACTACATCAATACATTGTATTCCCCTAGTTGTTAATTCTTAGTTCTTATGCATTAAGTTACATTTACATTACATTCTACATTGAATCTTACATTACAGAAACAACACCCCCCACTGACTTGTTATTTCATTTCATACAGAACAACACTTGCAGACAACACGGCACCGCTAGCTCAGACATCTGGGTTCGATCCCCCCATACAAAGGAGAGTTGTAAGACGGGATGAATCTTCTGAGTACATATTATACTGGTACAAGTAGGCTCACCAACTCTCTCACCGGTAAATACTGCAGTGTCTTTCCCAGAACTTCTTTTGATGGAAAATGGAAGGAAACATACGCTATTTTACTCACTCTCTGATTGGAGAACATCATTTAAAAGAACGAAAAAAAAAAAAACAGGTTACTGAGGCAGTCTCCTTGGTATCACAGTGGTGTAACATCCCGAAGGTCCAGGTTCAACTCCCAGTGAGATTAAAAAAAAAAAATCAGCCTCGTGAAGACATATTTTTTAGCTGTATGTATGTATTTATTTATTTGCACTCTAAGCGACAGGGCCAGAGTAGCGAAAAAAAAGGGGGGGAACTATACCAGTGGGGAAAATACTACTAGTGTTGACAATTTTACTAGTGGAAGCACAGTACTGCTGTGATACTCACAAAATCAAGGTCCTCTTAACTTCACCGCAAAAATGGTTCACGCACGCTTAATATTTTATAGTATAGTTTAGAGAGGTTTTTTTATTCTTAGTTTAGTTTAGATTTTTCTATAGGTGTTCTATTAGTTTAGATGTTTTTATTTCTCTGAACTAAATGAGTCAATTACTTTGTAGGTTTCACAAGTAGAGTAAGTAGAGACTCCTAGAGTAAAATTAATAGACACGTATTGGGCGCAAGAGCTAGAGCTCAGTAGGTTTCTATTAATTTCACTTAGAAGGTGGGTTTCAAAACAGATTAAACTGGAGGTTTCATTAACAGAACTGGAGGTGTAAGAAGACCATTTGAACGTCTTTACGCCCACGTTTAATTTTTTCCCTACAAAAACAGTGAAAAAATGGGGGTTTTATGAGGGTTAAAAAAAATCTTCTCTCCACCCAAGCCCTAGTAAGGAAGTCCTTTGATGAAATTTGGCGTTAGTATAGTAAATAGTTACCGTGGTTTTAGTGTACTAGTCCCTCAAATGCCATAAGACGGATGCACTCTAACTTGAACCAGTTTGATTAGAGAGCACACAGTGAGGTCCAGTAAAACAAACTATTTATTTGAAGAAGAAGAAGAAGAAGAAGAAAAAATACACGTGCTTGTATGGTGCTGTTTTCTTGATGGTGCTTTTAATATGTTTTTAAATGCTCGGAGTTGACTTTCCTAAAAAAAAAAAAAAAAACCTACGGCGCCCAAGTAATCGCCGATAGCTTTGTATGTGCGTTTCTAGCAAAGATATTCACCCAGATCGCTTTGACTGGCATCTTCCCGCTTCTTCTGCATAAGTACTCGATCGATGCTAACCCATTCGCTACCTTTGGGCGAATTCGCAATGAGGATGTAACCTACACACGGTGAGCCTGAATCAGTTTTACTGATGGACACATCCGATTTTATCAAGTAACCAAGAGAATATCTTCATCTTGTGCCAATACTGTAAATGAAAACTCGTTAGTGGAATAGATCGAAATGACACATCCGATTTTATCAAGTAACCAAGAGAATATCTTCATCTTGTGCCAATACTGTAAATGAAAACTCGTTAGTGGATAAGTTCTGTAATGTATGCAGGTTAAATGGGGGACCTGGTTTATTGTGAATGAGTTCAGTGAACCGTGTTGGAATAAATTAGATTTTTTTCGCTAATAACTCGGTCGCATAGTTCAGATGCAAATGAATATTGTGGCGATTTATATTTGACTGGTTTTTAGGGATTCTGTCATTGTCAGACTCAAGGGTTAGGCCTATCGACCATATATTTAGCCACTTGGTGATTGCGTAACAAATGGCGGCATTTTAATTTCACCGATCTTGACTTCATTTTTGAAATTTTCCTTTCCTGCGTAGTGTAAGTGTAAAATATGTAAATTAAATTTTTAGTGTAATTTGAAAAAAATACGTGGATAGATAGATTTTGATGCTCCATAGATTTATTTGTATGATTGTAGTATATTTCAGAAAATAGAACAACACTCTTTACTGTGACCTCGTATAGTCGCATTATTCTGAGATTTTTCCCCATCCACAATGTAAGAAATAAATGCCGAAAGCCCGTGGGGAAATAAGAGAGTACCAGTTCTCGTGATATTGAGAGACAAAATTTCGAATCTGGTCTAGCAATCCAAGCTTTGCTGATTGTCGAGCTTTCAAACTTGAGATTTCAGAGCCTTAATCTTGTGACGCTGATAATGACTTTTGGTTTTTGAACGTAGGTCGCATTTCTATACATCCGCTTTAGGTCATTATTTCTCGGGATAAGATATGTTTGCATACCTTCAATGTTAAGGTTGGAGAGAAAGTAAGACAGGACGTATTGTTTTCCGTAGGTCCTCTGTGTTTCCCGGACTGGATCAGTTGTCCTCCTTTAGGTCGCTGGTCCACAGTGCAATTTTCTCCTGCTTATTTGGTCCTGCTTTATAAATTTCCCTGTGATGTTACTTTAAATCGGTTAGTCTAAAAAGCTGTCCTACCTATATGATTGTTGGATAGATTTGCTCTCCTTTTGAGCCTTTACTTTATGTACTTAAGGGACGGACCCGA
>NW_007381856.1:0-2231 GCF_000475195.1 Diaphorina citri | reverse complement strand
TATTAGTTTAGATGTTTTTATTTCTCTGAACTAAATGAGTCAATTACTTTGTAGGTTTCACAAGTAGAGTAAGTAGAGACTCCTAGAGTAGAATTAATAGACACGTATTGGGCGCAAGAGCTAGAGCTCAGTAGGTTTCTATTAATTTCACTTAGAAGGTGGGTTTCAAAACAGATTAAACTGGAGGTTTCATTAACAGAACTGGAGGTGTAAGAAGACCATTTGAACGTCTTTACGCCCACGTTTAATTTTTTTCCCTGCAAAAACAGTGAAAAAATGGGGGTTTTATGAGGGTGAAAAAAATCTTCTCTCCACCTAAGTAAGCCCTAGTAAGGAAGTCCTTTGATGAAATTTGGCGTTAGTATAGTAAATAGTTACCGCGGTTTTAGTTTACTAGTCCCTCAAATGCCATAAGACGGATGCACTCTAACTTGAACCAGTTTGATTAGAGAGCACACAGTGAGGTCCAGTAAAACAAACTATTTATTTGAAGAAGAACCCCCCCCCCCCCCTTCGGCAAAATCCTGGATACGACCCTGAGCACCATTAACGTTTCTCTATTCCAGGTCTCTCTTCTGTTCTCAATGCCCCTATCGCTGGAACATTACTAGCGGTAGAACACACTCATAACAACTACGGCGCCCAAGTAATCGCCGATAGCTTTGTATGTGCGTTTCTAGCAAAGATATTCACCCAGATCGCTTTGACTGGCATCTTCCCGCTTCTTCTGCATAAGTACTCGATCGATGCTAACCCATTCGCTACCTTTGGGCGAATTCGCAATGAGGATGTAACCTACACACGGTGAGCCTGAATCAGTTTTACTGATGGACACATCCGATTTTATCAAGTAACCAAGAGAATATCTTCATCTTGTGCCAATACTGTAAATGAAAACTCGTTAGTGGAATAGATCGAAATGACACATCCGATTTTATCAAGTAACCAAGAGAATATCTTCATCTTGTGCCAATACTGTAAATGAAAACTCGTTAGTGGAATAGATCGAAATAGTCTGTAGATACTAGGTATATGTTAATGATGGTATCTTTCTTCTCCCACAGGTTTGAATTCATAGTCTACATTCTGGTAGGCATCCTGGGTGGTATTCTTGGATCTCTTTGGAATCAGCTCTCTCTCCTAGTGACTAGACTACGCGATGACTAAAAACTGACCATCGAAATTTTGACCCGATTACATTACTTTCCTTCCTATAGGATAAGGAAAGTAAACCCGTGTAAAGTTAGCAGTATCTTCCATTTCAGGTACCTGGAAACATGCAACAAAATAGAATATTGTGCATCTTATGTCCTTCGTTGAGACTCAATTATCTCAAGTTATTTTAAAAACCTCTGAACTTCTGAAGTGCAATTATAAAATTAGGTGATCATGATGATAATTCAATGTCAGTCGTAACATTAGGACGGAATGGGTTTCAAATAAATGTAGGGCTTAAAAATACATTTTATATTACCTGATATACATTGCACAGAGACACTTCTGATTCCACATCTTCACAAACCAAGTTCTTCCCTGAGTGAATGATCAACTTTGACTTGGCAAATGTGTTTGAGTAGAATTCCTGTGAGAAGTAACAATAAATGAGAAAATCATAAGTATTGAATATTGAACATTATTCCATTTATTTTTATAAATTGTTGAACATAAAATAAACACCTCCTATGTACTACGAACACACGTTGACAGGCAAAGGTCATACCAACTTTTGACTCGTTTTTTTTCTTCTGAATTTCAATCAGTTACTAGCTCCTTGATGGTGCATTAAACGTGTTAGATAGAATCCCTGACTAGATACTGATTGTGTGCGACATAAGGTAGAAACAGACTACTATCACGTCAGGTGAGCTAGTGCGGCTGTCCTGACCTATATTACCTACAATATTATGGGAAAACTTGAGTGCGAAGGGCATCCACTCGTAAAATTTGAAGCCAAAACCAAATGTCAGCCCGAAGCAATCACCCTAGTTAGGGCTGATTGAGAGGCTGACGAAAAACGCTGACCCCGTCCGTACACGGGAAAAGGCGAAGAAAAAGATGAAGATTATGGGAAAACTTTGAACTTCATCTTTCTGACTCTCCATGAGTTCACGTGACGTGACGGTAGTGTGTTTCTACCTAGGCTAGAGTGTTTTATCTCACCTGTATATCGCCTATATTGTGCTTGAGAAAATCACAGCTGGGAACTTTGTTGTGAATGAAAACTCCCTCGG
>NW_007381855.1:4946-20874 GCF_000475195.1 Diaphorina citri | reverse complement strand
CCGGGGAGGGAGAGAGGGGCGGAGGGCTTCTTGGGTTTCTTTCTGTCCAGTTGAGTGAACACGTAGAGGAGTTTCTTACTCAGGTTCTCGGTGGAGTTGATCACCTGGGAAGAGAGAGAGGAGGGGAAATTAGAATAGAATATACCCTGTTTATACTGCAAGAATAAGATCGAAAAGTCCCTTTAGTCCTACAGTCTAAACAAGGTCTTATGTATTTCGTACAGAACAGGTGTAAGTTTTATAAAAAAACCCTGTTTAAAATTAAATGAATAAATACCTAATAAGAGAGGGCGACAGGAATGGGTTTTCTTCTACCATTCTCCTATTTTTGCATACCTTTAGCGGTCCTATATTAAACTGTCTTGGTGGTGTTGTGGTCAAGACGCTCGCTTGGTAAACAGCAGGGCGTGGATCCAACATAGTTTGAGACTATAACCTCCTGTATTACTCCATTACTACTACTGAGCCATTTTTACTGCGTCGATGTGAAACTTTGTTTCAAAAGGATATTTTTAGATGACTAGGTATATCCTACAATGAAAGCATTTTCTTTCTTACCTCTATATTCTCCGGTTTCATAGCGAACAGCCACAGCAGAGTGGTAGCAGCACACATCAGCTCTTCATTCTTGCCATACCAGATCTTGATCAAGTCCACTATAGTATTCAGTCCATCTACCATCAGAGTAACCTGCGAGATATAATTAAACATTACATTACTATCTACTATCTTAGTACTTCTACTGAAGTAGTAGGCATTACTAATAGGGTTTGTATCTTGCTAAGATATTTTAGTACTTCTACTTAGGATAGGGGTTGTTTTTGTCTATCCTACTGAGATAGGACTGAAAAGTCCGTTTACAGGGGTTGTCTTAGGACTCCGATTTTTACTTGCCTTAGTTTTAGTTTTTAGTAGGCTCAAAAAGATAAGTAGGTACACAAATTAAAACGTTTTTTTTTCTCAAAAGTTTCGTTTCTGGAATAGAGGTAACCCACGTGAACGAATCTTTAGCAGTGTTTAGGATCAGGGCCAAAACTAAAGTCGACTCAAAACTCACCTTCCACAGAATGGGGGCAGTCAGATCAAACCGCGCCAGATTGATGAATACTCGTAGAATAGCAATGGCCATCAGTTTATTTGGTTCGGATCTATTGGCACTTTGTAGATATTGGTACAGCATTGGCATCAGACCTTTGTTGGTGAACTCGACACAAAGCTTCGGGGACAAAGTTGTGATGGTATCTGGGGAGAGTAAACGACATATTTATCAGTAGGTAAAATACACATCATTTGTGTAAACTGTTAGTATTAGTATAATGGAACAACTTGTTCTAAGCTGACAGTCTAAATAAAGCACTGCTTACACTTAAAGGTACTTATATCATTTGTGCTCTAAGTTGAGAACCAGAGTATCAGAGAACATTATCTTGAAAATATTTGTCGGTATAATATTATATTAAGGATATATAATATTAAGGATCAGAACCATTATTTCGAAAATGTTTGAAGGAACATGGGAATTTTAATCGTTTTTAACCGTCAATCAATCAATATACCTAGTGAATGCTTGTCACGATTTTCTCTCCACCTCAATAAACCATGATACATTTCAGAAATAGACTTGGACTCGAACCACTAACCTCCAGATCCGAAGTCCACCGAGTTAACCACTGCACCTGAGGTTGGTTATAGAACATTTTATTATTATTATTTTTTTTAAGATGAGTGTTCCACCGCCGCGCCGTTATTATTTCATAGCAATGAAACAACTACTACATTAGACGCATGTGGCCTGTGTCGTAGCACACCCATTCCGTAGTATGCCTCTCATCAGATGGGCGAGAAGAGACAATACTTGTCATTTAGGTGCTGGGTCAACACGAGAACACCAGAAAGTAACCCCTTGAAATATTTGCAATCGAAAAAACGAGTACAAATTTTTGTCGATGGTGGGATTCGAACCCGAGACCTTCTGCATGGCAAGCAAGCACGTTACCACTTAACCAACCGAGACCATTTTTTCTTTCTAAAAAAAAAAAAAAAAAAAAAAAAAAAAAAAAAAACCATAAAAAAGCCTTTTAAAAGAAAAAAAAAAAAAAAAAAAAATGGCGGAAAAACCCAGAGACCTAGGTCTGTCAGACCATGACAGATCTACAAATCTGTGGCGGAAAAACCCAGAGACCTACATAGGTCTGTCAGACCATCACAGATCTACAAATCTGTGGCGGAAAAACCCAGAGACCTACATACCTAGGTCTGTCAGACCATCACAGATCTACAAATCTGTGGCGGAAAAACCCAGAGACCTAGGTCTGTCAGACCGTCTGAAAGACCTAGATCTCGATCTACTTCCGCTACACACGTTCCGATATTTACAAGAAAAGTATAACCATTCTAACACCCAATTGGTCTGTGTGGTTTGGATAGGACTCCCAACTATTTTAATAATCCTCCGCTATGTCTTAAGTTCTGGTCGAATACCTACATCCCATCAAATCTACCATTGACCGTAACCATGCTGTAGTCTTGGTCATTCCTCTCTATTCCAGGATGAGATGTTTGCCTATCATAAAACAAAATCGGGTATTTTGTACAGAAGACCAAATAGCCAAACGATGGTAAGCTACAGACATATAACTCGATCGACGTCGACTGAAACCGTACGTACACTGCTTTGACAAAAACAACAACAACAACGCGACGAGGTGCGTCGATTAAAAGATGATCGAACGACGGCGTCGTTTATGTGTGGACACAGCTTTACAGACATAAGAACCAGGGCACATTCAAAGCTTCAGCTTACCCCATGAGAACCGAAGCCTACATAAACGTCACACCAAACCCTTCTCTCTTTTTCGCCAATATCTTAGTCGCTCCACATCAGAGTGCATCGAGGATTCGTCTATTAGTTAGACAACAAAATTTCCTATTATTTTCAATATTATTTGATATATTTGCTCATTACCGGTCCGGAGTTAGAAGCGGTTAAATTTTAGCAAGTTCAAATGGAAAGAAAGTTCGGCTCTTATGGGTTCAGCTTACAGACATACTATGGCACAGACCTGGCCAGTCCGGTGCGAAGGTAACTGCTTCTACTAGCAGAGTTATTGACTTAACGTTATCATACGTTCTAGTGTGCCGTTAAGTCAATAATAAATCCATGGCCTCAGGCCGGGACATGAGAAGCAAACAAGTTCGTGTGGTCCGAGGTAGTTCCCACACTTGTTCAATTAAGTAACGACCATAGCTCATGCCAGCTTGATGTATAGGATAGCTCATGCCAGCTTGATGTAAAGGATGGCTCATGCCAGCTTGATGTATAGAATAGCTCATGCCAGCTTGATGTATAGAATAGCTCATGCCAGCTTGATGTGTAGAATAGCTCATGCCAGCTTAATGTATAGAATAGCTCATGCTAGCTTGATATATAGCATAGTTCATGCCAGCTTGATGTAGGTTGGTATATAACACAGCTTATGCCAGTATACCATACCTCATGCCAGCTTGATGTATAGCATAGCTCATGCCAGCTTGATGTCTAGAATACCTACCTACTCATGTCAGGATTTTTTTATTTAGAGGTTTGATAGAGGGAACTGTAACTACTAAGGTCTTATCGTCCCGAAATCGAAGAGAGAAGAAAGATAGGATAGGAGAAAGACAACCGCTCCGAGAACGAAACTGATCCGGTTGAGGATAAAATCCGCACCGGGCGGGAATCCAACCCGCGACCTAACGCTTACAACGAAGATGGATAAATAGATTTGTTTGCGTGCGAAGAAATTTGAAAAGAATAATTTCGACTTCCTTAATTGCAATTTGGTTCATGACAAACCGAGTGACCTGCTTTCAAGAAGAAGAAGAAGAAGAAGGAGGAGAAGAAGAAAAAGAAGGAGAAGAAAAGAGCTTGAAAGGAAAAGTAAAGATCCCAAGAATGAATAGGTAGGTTTGTGAGCGTACACTTCTGAGTTGTTTTGATTATTTAGAATATTAATTTAGCGGTAAAATAGGACGTCAAAATACATCTTGGTGGTCCATTTAGAAATATCACCTGCTTATTAGATACATTAATAAAAAAAATATGAACCATAAAACATACAGGGTGTGGGTAATCTTTTGAACTTCTCTTCTGACCATAGGAAGGGACGGAAGTGGGTCGGACGGGACGGAATTGTGGGTCAGTTTCAGACCCATTTCTCTTTGGAAGCGTAGACGAGTGACTTATAGAGTCGCCTGAAAACCCCTAAAAAAATACATTACTTTCCTTCCTGTAGGAAAGTAAAAATCAGTGATCTTAATCTATTAAAAGAAACGAACCACTGAACATAAGTAAACAAGGAAACCTGGGAGTTGAAAAATCTTATGGTCGACTGAAATTTAACTACAATCATATTTTTTGATGATTCTTTGCCGATTAATGATGTCCAATTGTATGTTCGTACCTAACACCTATGTACAGTAGATACATATTCGTACCAATGGCAAGGCTGTCTCTGAGTTATCCGCTTTGAATAGTTTTAGAAGTCACTTTACCGTAAAGGAGTTGAAAAATCTTATGGTCGACTGAAATTTAACTACAATCATATTTTTTGATGATTCTTTGCCGATTAATGATGTCCAATTGTATGGTCGTATATAATACCTATGTACAGTAGATACATATTCGTACCAAATAATGTACCTACGTACATACCTACATAATATAAATGTAGATTTACCGTGAACTTTTTGAACAAATATGTACCATAAGTAATAAGTATGCAATTAGCAAAGAGATACAAGAGATCTATAGAGAATGACAAGGATCCAAATTGAATCAAATGGCAAGGCTGTCTCTGAGTTATCCGCTTTGAATAGTTTTAGAAGTCACTTTACAGTAAAGGTAGAATAGAATAGAATATGCCTCGTTATTTATCCTGCTCGAATGAGACTGAAAAGTCCCTTTACCCCAGTAGTCTAAACAAAGTCTCGTGTATTTTATAGTTTTAGCAGTTTACATAGGTATGTTAAACCCATATTTTATGACGTTTGGAAGGTCTGGAAAAGATAGGGTAAAAGATCGTTTGTTCGTCAAGGCATAATCTATATAAATAAAATTGTAGATTTGTCTGTACATTGCTTAGAATCGTGAAATTTTTAGTTATTCTTACTCCTTATGCATCCACGATTCCAAAAATCACATTAGAAAAATTTCTGTCTGTCTGTCTGTCTGTCTATCTGTCTGTCTGTCTGTCTGTATGTGTGTGTGTATGTCTGTCTGTTACGCTAAAAAGACCTTTGGTTGTCCTCTTTTCACGAGAAAACGGCTCGACCGATTTTGAAGAAATTTTTTGTGGTTGTTAAGAAAAGTACTCCGGGTGACATAGGCTACTTGAAATTTTCCCATTCCATCCTGATTCAAAATGGCGGCGGTTCAAAAACGCGCAGAAAATGGCCTAATAGCCCCGTTTTTGTCCTCTTTTCACGAGAAAACGGCTCAACCGATTTTGATGAAATTTTTTGTGGTTGTTAAGAAAAGAACTCCGGGTGACATAGGCTACTTGAAATTTTCACATTCCATCCTGATTCAAAATGGCGGCGGTTCAAAAACGTGAAGAAAATGGCCTAATACACCCGTTTTTGTCCTCTTTTCACGAGAAAACGGCTCAACCGATTTTGATGAAATTTTTTGTGGTTGTTAAGAAAAGTACTCCGGGTGACATAGGCTACTTGAAATTTTCACATTCCATCCTGATTCAAAATGGCGGCGGGTCAAAATACCAAACCTCAATAAGTTATAGGTAACTCAATAAATAAAAAAAAGTTACAGATAATCGTAACTTAATAAATAAAGTTACAGATAATCTGAGGTTATAAATAACCTCAAGCACGCGCTCGTGCTTCAGACATCAGACATGGTGAAGAAATATAGGTGAGAAGCTGCATCAGATTCCTTTCAGACACATCCCATTCTCATAATACATAAAATAATATACAACATAAGTACATATAATATGGTATTATTAATATAAACAACGCTTATCATAAATATTAACAAGAATAATTAACAATCAGATTGAGGTCTCGGGGCCAAAACGGTTCTCTAGGAAGCTGAGAGGTTCAGATTTTATGAATGCGATATTACAAATACTTAGGTACATTTTTTTTTTTTGCTATATTTATATCTTCAATCTTCATTACTATTATTATCATTATCAGCGGTTTCATAGCTAAAGCTATAGTTTATTTGTGTACTAGGTAGGTATGTAGAGATAAGTTCTCTGTTTACATTGCTATCGATCTAAATTATGAAGGTACGTTATATCTGTATCTTCTTGTGATGAAACTTTTTGAGATTCTCATTTGGTGAAGAAATTTTTGAGACCCAAAACGGACATGTGGTACCTATAAGTATAAGTAATAGATACATAAGAATAAGTATAGATAGAGTAATTTATTTAGACTTTGAGACCCGGCGAGGGGGGGTCAAAAAATTTGCATCATACAAATGATTGATTCCGTGACTGGCCGTTGCACGGCCCACTCAGCTTCGTGAGGAAAATGAGTAGCTAAAAGCTATAATATCAATGCTCGGAGCGACCGGTCCCAGCATGGTAGGTAAACATTGGGTACTGGATTATTGAGATATTTGGAAAATCCTACAATGCTTCAGTGAGTACCAAAATTGTGACAGAACCATTTATTCGATTTAATTTTATTTACTTTCTGTTACAGTGTTGTGACGTCAGTGTCCGTCATCATGGACCATGGCAATGGTACGAAAACTTACGTATCAGACGGGACCACACAACCATTGCCCAAACCACAACGACTAGTCGGCTCACCAGCAGATCTAATGGAACCAGACAGATATGAATTCTATACTTTCGACGAAACGGGAGACTTGGTCAAGCGATTGATGACCTTGGAAGAAATTCAAAGTTTGATAGCAGCAGGTGGAGACAGTGAAGGCATTGTAGGAGGACCTTCCATGCCACCCTACTACGATCAAAATTTGAAGACAAATTCAGAACAAGAGCAAACGCTGCAAACAATGGATACAGAACAGAATTCAGACATGCCTGGAGTTTATAAAGTTGTGCAGAATGTTCAAAATGTTCTCAAAAGTGAATTAGCAGCTTCTCAAGCCAAACCCTTGAACACGATCAAAATTTGAAGACAAATTCAGAACAAGAGCAAACGCTGCAAACAATGGATACAGAACAGAATTCAGACATGCCTGGAGTTTACAAAGTTGTGCAGAATGTTCAAAATGTTCTCAAAAGTGAATTAGCAGCTTCTCAAGCCAAACCCTTGAATATAACACAAACAAAAATAGGGCATTTCTTATCAAGTATTAAAGAACTTCGTCTCTATGAAAAGGACAGGACAAACTTATAGCTCTATAAGTAGTAGTAGTAGTAGCTATCTAACTGACGTTCAAGATTATTAAAAATATTATAATCGCTGATTTATTCATACATAATCACGATGATTATTACTTAGAACAACAATATCCCCTTGTTAGACCCATCAGTCCCAACAATACGAGGTCAATAGTACGTTTGTTTGTTTGATAGGGGTTTGACGTTACTGTATAACTGCTAGGGTTTTTACTGACGGGGGTTTTAGCCTGCATTCGGTGACAATCTACCCGCTTCCTCATATTAGTTTCATCCAGCCTCAGTGATCCATTGGTCAAAAGTTTACGATAAAAAAACTACAACTTCAAGCTATATTCCTCAGCGGAAACCAGTAACTACTACACAATCTCTCAAGTTTGCTGATCGTCAACCTACAACAGAGTCTTCCTTGGTTATTCATTATTTGCCAATAAACGCAGTTCCAAGTAAAACACACAACAAGAAACCAAACAAGCCCCATGGAGGATCATCTTATGACAAATACAAACCTGTGAAAGATTCTACCACTTTCAAAACAACATATCCGGAAGCAACATCAATAAAACCGTCAGGTATGGTTAGTACTTGGTCTACGCTGATCGCACAACCGTCTTCCACAACCAAGCGATAAGAGAGGTGCTCAGTTGTAAAGTTGCTTTCAGAAGCGTAGTCCATTCAGGCTCAGACAGACCGCGGTCTCACAGACCTGCAAATCTGTGGCGGAAAACCCCAGAGACCTATAGGTCTCGAGCAATTTCCGCCACACACGTTCTGACTGTCTGACAGGCCTACGTCTGTGAGACAGACCCGCGGTCTCACAGACCTGCAAATCTGTGGCGAAAAACCCCAGAGACCTAGGTCTCACAGACCTGCAAATCTTTGGCGGAAACCCCCAGAGACCTATAGGTCTCGAGCAATTTCCGCTACACACGTTCCGAATGTCTGACAGGCCTACGTCTGTGAGACCCGCGGTCTGTGAGACAGACCCGCAGTCTGTCAGACGTTCTTAGCGTGAGTGCGGGGGGGCATAAGTAAATAATTGACAATTCAGTATCCTCCAATCGACTCTCCTGGATGGAAAGGGTTTGAAATTCTCACACGGTGTGAACTTCACAGTCGCGTACAATCAAATGATTAATAAATATACACACGCTAAAATTATCCGAGACTTGAAATTGTTCAGCTCAGAAACATCATCGCGAATTGAAACGTGTTTGTCCTCGTACTTTCCTGCCATACATAACAAATTGAAAATGAATATGAACATACAGGATCTGATAAAACAGTGAAAATACTGATTCTTTGTAGGCGAAACCTATGTATGTATGTCCACCTATAGTTGTTGATGCATTTCTGTTTCCCTTCCAGATTAAAGGACAAAAGTCAAACATTAGTCATTATTATTTTTCAGAAAAGGTTTCATAGAGGGAACTAATACCTAAGGTTTTATCGTTCTGAAATCCAAGAGAAATGGAGGACATAATAGGAGAAAGCCAGCCTCTCTGAGAACGACAGGCCTTAAGCGTAAGCACCATACATAACAAATTGAAAATGAATATGAACATACAGGATCTGATAAAACAGTGAAAATACTGATTCTTTGTAGGCGAAACCTATGTGTGTCCACCTCTAGTTGTTGATACTTTTCTGTTTACCTTCCAGATTAAAGGACCAAAGTCAAACATTAGTCATTATTATTTTTCAGAAGAGGTTTCATAGAGGGAACTATATAGGTTTTATCGTTCTGAAATCCAAGAGAAATGGAGGACATAATAGGAGAAAGCCTGCCTCTCTGAGAACGACAGGCCTGTCGCACTTTGGAAGTGTAGTGGTTTTTCAGGCGACTTTTTGTAGGTTTTTAGCCCGTCCTTCCTTTATTATTACGATAGCAATAAAAAGGTATAAGGTATAAGGGACGGGCTATTGTATTCGCTTCGGTGTCGTCTGTCTGTCTGTCACTCTGTCCCCATAGAAGGACTTATCCAAACCTGGTCGACCTATATATCAAATTAAAGGTCTTTTTACCAGGAACACGAAAGTGGTGGTGCGAATTTTGTCCAGTGAACCATAAAGCCAAAAAACCAAAAGAACTGGTTTTTGGGTTTTTTTTTCACATTTTCCCACACAAATGAGCTTTGATCTCGAAATTTGTCGCGACGACCTATGAACTCGAAGCGAGAAAGTTTTAGATAACACTTAAGTCGTTATTTTAAGACCGGTTTTAGCGTCACCTGTGTTAAGCTTTTTTGCATACCTTTAGCGGTCCTATATTAAACTGTCTTGGTGGTGTTGTGGTCAAGACGCTCGCTTGGTAAACAGCAGGGCGTGGATTCAACATAGTTTGAGGCTATAACCTCCTGTATTACTCTATTACTACTACTGAGCCATTTTTGAAACTTTGTTTCAAAAGGATGTTTTTAGATGACTAGGTATATCCTATAATGAAAGCATTTTTCTTTCTTACCTCTATATTCTCCGGTTTCATAGCAAACAGCCACAGCAGAGTGGTAGCAGCACACATCAACTCTTCATTCTTGCCGTACCAGATCTTAATCAAATCTACTATAGTATTGAGTCCATCTACCATCAGAGTAACCTGCGAGATACAATCACACAAGTTAGTACTCCTACTTAGAGTAGGGCTTGCTTTTGTCTATCCTGCTGAGATAGGGCTGAATAGTCCGTTTTACAGGGGTTGTGTCAGGATCCCAATTTTTACTATCCTTATTTTTCGAAGGGCCAAAGAGCTAAACCCCAAGATGGAATAAGTGATTAAAGCTTACCAAATAAAACAAGCCTAACCAACTTTTTTTTTTACTGGAAGAAAAACCTGATTGATTCCACTTGGTTAGGTTGTTGTTACGTATTTTTCAATTTTCGATTTGAACTGGCATAGAGTTCACAAAAGTAAACCAAGTTTTCGGGTGGAAAAACAAAAATATCTCACCTTCCACAGAATGGGGGCAGTCAGTTCAAAGCGAGCCAGATTGATGAATACTCGCAGAATAGCAATGGCCATCAGTTTGAGACGAGTGACAAACCTATGAAAATACAAAACCAAACCTATGAAAATACAAAACCAAACTATGAAAATACAAAACTAAACCTATGAAAATACAAAACCAAACCTATGAAAATACAAAACCAAACCTATGAAAATACAAAACCAAACCTATGAAAATACAAAACCAAACCTATGAAAATGTCTACATACAATAGAGCAAGTTTGTAATAGAGGGTCTCTATCCTTTTCATAGGTTTGGTTTTGCTCTACAACAGTCGCCCGTCTATACTTTTATTTTGTGAGACGGGCCTTAAGCCTAGCAATCGTTAGACCACGAGAGAGGCTGACGAAAAACGCCAAGCCTGTCTGAACACGGCAAAAGCCGAGGAAGAAGAGTTAACACTATTTTCTAGAAATCTTCTTAAGAGTCGCCTACAAAACCAAACCTATGAAAATACAAAACCAAACCTATGAAAATACAAAACCAAACCTATGAAAATACAAAACCAAACTATGAAAATGTCTACATACAATAGAGCAAGTTTGTAATAGAAGGTCTCGGTCTCTATCCTTTTCATAGGTTTGATTTTGCTCTACAATAGTCGCCCGTCTATACCTTTAATGTGAGACGGGCCTTAAGCCTAGCAATCGTTAGACCACGAGAGAGGCTGACGAAAAATACCTATGAAAATACAAAACCAAACCTATGAAAATACAAAACCAAACCTATGAAAATGTCTACATACAATAGAGCAAGTTTGTAATAGAAGGTCTCGGTCTCTATCCTTTTCATAGGTTTGGTTTTGCTCTACAATAGTCGCGCGTCTATACTTTTAATGTGAGACGGGCCTTAAGCCTAGCAATCGTTAGACCACGAGAGAGGCTGACGTCAAAACGCCAAGCCTGTCTGAACACGGCAAAAGCCGAGGAAGAAGAGTTAACACTATTTTCTAGAAATCTTCTTGTGGAGCCACCCTGTAATAATCAAATAAAGAAAAGTGTATCAAATATCATAATTACATTGGCAAGTAAAACATTCAACAACCTATGATACCACCAGAATCTCTATTTAGACAATATTTTAAATGGCAAATTACACACCTAGCCTGATCGAACAAAAGATCGTTTAGAATTCTAGACAGTTCTCGATAAGTTTCTTTCTTTTTTTTTATGAGAAAAGAAAATCTTGTCGTACCTATTAGGTAGGTAGTACCTTAGGAGTGTCGTGCTCTCAATGCTTGTAAGTTCAATATGCCTGCCTCCTGCCTGAATATCTACCAAAAAGTGAAGAGAAATGTGTAAGTTGGTTGTTGTTTGATGAGTGTTCCATCGCCTAGAAGGGACTAACAAGAAAGAGAAACGCCAACCTTATTTAAGTAGGAAAAGGCTAAGAAGAAGTGTTTCATCGCTGTTATTAATAAATAAATAAATAAAAATCTAATCTAACTATCTCCACCAACTGTGCCTCAGCTCTTTTTTCAATGGATTTAACGTTACTTTCGACCCCAAGCCTCCATTAGATTTCCGCCCGGGGCGAACTTCTAAAACAGATAAGGTTCGTTCTCGGAACGGCTGGCTTTCTCCTCTGTCTTCCTCTCTTCGATTTCGGGACGATAAGACCTCCGTTGTTATAGTTCCCTTTACCAAACCTCAATAAGTTATAGGTAACTCAATAAATAAAAAAAAGTTACAGATAATCGTAACTTAATAAATAAAGTTACAGATAATCTGAGGTTATAAATAACCTCAAGCACGCGCTCGTGCTTCAGACATCAGACATGGTGAAGAAATATAGGTGAGAAGCTGCATCAGATTCCTTTCAGACACATCCCATTCTCATAATACATAAAATAATATGCAACATAAGTACATATAATATGGAATTATTAATATAAACAACGCTTATCATAAATATTAACAAGAATAATTAACAATCAGATTGAGGTCTTGGGGCCGAAACGGTTCTCTAGGAAGCTGAGAGGTTCAGATTTTAACGCTTATCATAAATATTAACAAGAATAATCAACAATCAGATTGAGGTCTTGGGGCCGAAACGGTTCTCTGGGAAGCTGAGAGGTTCAGATTTTATGAATGCGATATTACAAATACTTAGGTACATTTTTTTTTTTTGCTATATTTATATCTTCAATCTTCATTACTATTATTATCATTATCAGCGGTTTCATAGCTAAAGCTATAGTTTATTTGTGTATTAGGTATGTAGAGATACATAAGTTCTCTGTTTACATTGCTATCGATCTAAATTATGAAGGTACGTTATATCTGTATCTTCTTGTGATGAAACTTTTTGAGATTCTCATCTGGTGATGAAATTTTTTGAGACCCAAAACGGACATGTGGTATAAGTATAAGTAATAGATACATAAGAATAAGTATAGATAGAGTAATTTATTTAGACTTTGAGACCCGGCGAGGGGGGGTCAAAAAATTTGCATCATACAAATGATTGATTCCGTGACTGGCCGTTGCACGGCCCACTCAGCCTCGTGAGGAAAATGAGTAGCTAAAAGCTATGTAATATAAATGCTCATAGCGACCGGTCCCAGCATGGTAGATAAACATTGGGTACTGGATTATTGAGATATTTGGAAAATCCTACAATGCTTCTACAATCCAGTGATACAATGTGATACCTAATAACACAAAAATAGGGCATTTCTTATCAAGTATTAAAGAACTTCGTCTCTATGAAAAGGGACAGGACAAACTTATAGCTCTATAAGTAGTAGTAGTAGTAGCTATCTAACTGACGTTCAGATTATTAAAATATTATAATCGCTGATTTATTCATACATAATCACGATGATTATTACTTAGAACAACAATATCCACTTGTTAGACCCATCAGTCCAACAATACGAGGTCAATAGTACGTTTGTTTGTTTGATAGGGGTTTGACGTTTACTGTTATAACTGCTAGGGTTTTTACTGACGGGGGTTTTAGCCTGCATTCGGTGACAATCTACCCGCTTTCCTCATATTAGTTTTCATCCAGCCTCAGTGATCATTGGTCAAAAGTTTACGATATAGAGAGGTGCTCAGTTGTAAAAGTTGCTTTCAGAAGCGTAGTCCATTCCAGCTCAGACAACCGCGGTCTCACAGACCTGCAAATCCTGTGGCGGAAAACCCCAGAGAACCTATAAGTCTCGAGCTATTTCCGCCACACACGTTCTGACTGTCTGACAGGCCTACGTCTTGAGACAGACCCGCAGGTCTCACACGATCTTATAAATGCTGTGGCGGAAAAAATAAGAGACCTAGGTCTCAGAGACCTGCAAATCTTTGCTGAAATCCCAGAGACCTACTAGACCCGCAATCCGTCACAAGTATCCGAATGTCTGACAGGCTACGCTGTGAGACAGCGGTCTGTGAGACCGATCATCGCAGTCTGTCAGACGTTCCGCTTAGGCGTGAGTGAGGATGGGCACATAAGTATCTGATAATACATGACAATTCCGTATCTTCCATCGACTCTCCTGGAGATGGAAAGGGGTTTGAAATTCCTCCACACGGGTGTGAAAACTTTCACAGTCGCGTACAATCAAATGATTAATAAATCTGATATCACACGCAATGGAGGACAAAATTATCCGAGACTTGAAACGACAGGCTTGTTCAGCCTCACAGAAACATCATCGCGAATTGAGACGTGTTTTGTCCTCGTAGCTTTCGCTTCCATACCATAACAAATTGAAAATGAATATGAATACAGGGGATCTGATAAGACAGTGAAAAATACTGACTTCCTTTCTATGTGTACTATCTTGTTCAATTTTTGTTGATTATAACTTGTAAACGATTTAACAGGCACACGAGTAATCATTGGTGGTGCAAATTTCTGTCAGAAAACCATAAAGACAAAAAGTAGTAAAAAAAAAAAATGTTTTTTGGGGGATTACTTTTTCACATTTTCTCACACAAATGAGTTTGTGATCTCGAAATTTGTTCGCCGACGCACCTATGAATCACAGCGAGAAAGTTTTAGATAACACGTATACTTCAGTCGTTATTTTAAGACCGCTGGAGTGACGGTCCAGCTTGTTCAACTGTTTGCCCATCGCATAAGACAATTTACGACAATGGTGACATATGTATTTATGGTTTTTTAGACAGCTACAAAAGTTGTCTAACTTGGGCTTAGGGTACGGTAGGTACCATAAAGTTCCCCCCTAGTATGATATGATTAACATCTCACAGAAATGAGCTCTGATAAATTTCTCGCAGATACAACCCTGTATCTATGAACTCAAAGCGATACAATTGGTTGTACAAGGTTCAGTGGTGTATTTTAAGACCTTCGCCGACTGCTGCCAACTTATACAGCTTGTTCCATTAATATATTAAAGGTTTACAATACATGCCAAGTAAACATAGCCTAGAATAATTAAAACAATGGATCAGAATTATTCCAATACGTTTGGGCCCACAGTGTGGAACCCTGGTTCCGAATCTCATCTTTTTGGCCCTATTAGGGTGGCTCGGGAATTGGTGAATCCCCCTGGGCTGATGGGAAACGTTTGGTGCCAATCGGATGTCCGACACAATGATTTTAAAGGATGTTTCCCGGCCCACAAATATGGGAAAACCCGAAAATAAATTAGATCTATTTGAAAAGAAGTAATAAATCCGGCATATAAACCTCCGGTGGGGGGTAAGATTTAAAAGTAAAAATTTAACGAAATTATTAATTTTGCCTATGAGCCCACCAAGAAGAAAACCCGACTTTTTCCCAAAAAACCCCTAAGAAAAATACATTAACTTTCCCCTCCCTGTAAGAAAAAGTAAATCCCAAAGTGGATCTTTTAACATCTAGTTAAAAGAAACGGGGTTTTCCGAACCTGTAAATAATAAGCTGGGTTTTTTCCAACAGAGTGGGCAAGAAAGTGAAGGTTTGAAAAAGCAAGCCATAACCCCGAAAAAAGTTTTTATACTAAAAATAATTTCCCAAATTCTCGGAGGTCCCGCTTTTTGTTTTCAGCCCTTTGGGGCTACGACCCATTAAGAAAAGGGTTTAAGAACAAGATGGGTAAGGAATTAAAAAGGAATTGTGGATTTTTTTAAGCATTCACATAGGTACTTTTCCATCCTGGTTGAAGGAAACCCCAGCCCGAAACAATATCCTCAGGGCTTCCATTCACAAAAATGTTTAAATGGTTTTTTTATTTGTTGGGCATTGAACTTCAGGGTGCCCCTTTTTATTTCAAGAAACACCTGGGAACACCTGTTTTACAAAATCCTTTTTTTTAAACTTTAAAACGCGGTGGGGGGGGGGGCCGAGGAGGAAAAAAGCAGATGAAAAAGGAAAAAGGTAAAGGGATAATTCCACCGGAATATTATAATTAAAATTAAATTTAAAAACAATAATTTCCATCAACGGCCTCTCCCTGTTGTTTTTTTTTTTTTTTTTAAATCGCATTAAAAAAATATCCCAAAAGGAATACGGCTCCAGACCCTAGAAATAGTATAAAGGTAGAGCTCTAACTTTTCCTTCCCCGCAATTTTTAAATAAAACAGAAATTAA
>NW_007381855.1:0-4883 GCF_000475195.1 Diaphorina citri | reverse complement strand
CTAAAAAAGAACAAACAAACAAAGGCACACAACGAAAAGCACAGAGATGAATTAGAGAGTGTAGGGTTAAATATAGATTTATATAATAGAAGAGTGTAGTAAGATATAATAGAAGTGGGGTATTAGAGATTATAATAATTAGATAACTACATATAGAGGAGATTAATATTGGAGAGTTAATTAACTTATTAATAACATAATATAATATTATAGATCAGGAGAAGCCTTGTATTAGAAGGCTATCTCCAACGCTATTAGCATCGACCATAGATTACCGCCCAAATACCCCAAGCAGATGAACCGTTGTATTTCCACTGTTTAAAATAAAAACTATAGGTAACACCATCGCGTTAAATACCACGATCCCCTTGAATGCAGCCACCTACTCTGGGATCTGTTCAATTTGGACGTCTGCCTAAATACAACTTGTTACACTCAAATAAAAAGCATACCTACATGAGGCATTGGGGGGAATTGTGAGATTTGTTTTGTCTGCAAAGTAATATTTGGGTCTCGGGGGGAAATGAGCTGATCAAGGCGGTTTTCTATTAGAGGGTGTGAGTCTCGGCTGTGGCTGAAAATTTATACCCATTCAATTTTGAACTAGGTGCCTTAAAAGTGGAGCACCAAAAGCTCGGCACTAACCACTTACTACCCCATGCTCTGAAAATATTGGAAAACGGTAAAAAGTGAGGACTGTAGACTTGTAGAGTCGTTCATGGAATAGGGTTCTGGTGTCATAGCTCTAGCTCGAGGTGGTGGTTTTACAGAGGCCTAGTAAGCTTGAAAAATAGAAAAAAAAAGAAAGTACGATTAAAAGAAAAAGAAACACATCAAGCCGACCCTAGTCCTGTGAATGCTGAATAACCACCACCTAAAAGATTATAAAAATAAACTCTTGAGTGGAAGGTAACCACTAGGTGAGGTTGACGCCGGATGTGTTCTTTACCACCTAACCCTTAGAGATCCATCATTATGTGGTTAAATTCTCAAATTAATGATGATGAAATTCCATGCCTCGGCTGGGATCAAACCCACACCCTCCCGTTTACCAGGCGAGCGTCTTGACCACTACGCCACCAAGATAGGATCAAAAGATAATACAAGTAATATTTACCTGCATTTTCCGGGGTCCAGTGAACATTCTTCTTGGCTCGCTGCTGGTGATGCTTCTTATGATGGTGACTTGATGTGGCACCCATAGCAAGATTATCAAGTACCCTCTTTCACCATTAATCTAACACTCATCCACAGGGACTACTGGAAGCTAATAGGGTTACTGGACCGCAACTAAAGGGAATTCGTAAGAATAATAGGAAGAGCAGTGGAGGGGAGGGGGGATCAAGCTCGAAATAACAGTCGGGTTTTCATTACACAACCACTAAACTTCACTACGGGGAAAAGGTTAATTTTAAACAAAATTTCCGCACACCAGTGTGAAAATGTCGTATCACTCTACTTTATTTACATAAAGAAAAAGAAAATCGAAATTGATTTTTCACTCGATTTTGTGTGTTTTTTTTTTTTTTCGTTTTCGAAGTTATCGCTGAAATTTATTTTTAGATTTTTTATTCGACCGCACGTTTTGGCGTCTGCGTAGTTTCGATTGGTCGTTTGTGTTTGTGTTGTGGCATGTGAAGTTATGAAGGTGTTTGGGATAAAATCATTTGATTAGATACGCCCGAAAATGAATTTGAGTTTCGTGCAAAACACGTCCGGTTGTCTAACACTTCGGGGTTCAGGGTGCAATAGTCCTACATACTGGACTCCGCACACAGGAATTTCGTCAGAAAAGAACCCCATTTCAATGTAATGAAATGGGAAGACTTTGAATATGGCTCAAGGGGTCTTCGAGGATTTGTATTTTGGAATCACTACGTAAGAACATTTGTGAACTCTGGGAATCGAACCAGACCTTTTCCACGGAGTGTTTGCACTTTACGGCTGCCGCGCCGCTTTGATTCCTCCAAACATGCAAAAGAGAAAAAACGATAATTGGGTATTTACAGCAACATATTAGAGACCAAAGTGTATTTTTTCACAAACAGGGAGGGTTGGTTAATAATAAATAAAATATGAAAATTATAAAAAAGAACTTAATCTCAAGAAATAAGGCGACCATTTCTCAAGACGAGACTGGCTCTTATGGCCGCATAAAATTAACAGAAGAACTATCAGAACTATTTAAAATTTTAAAACGACTTTGTACAAAATTAAAATGCTGTCTTTACTTTAATGCGAGAGGGGCTGCTCACAATAAATTGTAAACATTCTCCTCACATTAAACAAAAACTTGTACATAAATTTATACCTAAAGTAAATACAGTCAATTTTTCCTAGTAATCTCTTCCTTCCAAATTGATCTTACATTCATTTTCAGTCTCTATGGTATTTTTTTTTTTTTTTTAAGTAAATGGGTAAAATTCCCAATAGTAGGGGTAATGAGGAATGACAATGGGTAACACAAAAATGAGGAATGACAATGCAAACACGGCTACGAACGGAAATTCCGCCAAAATCAAAACGAAAGTTTGCTTTTCATTTTAACCTTCTACTAGCAACGGAAATTTAGCTAAAATCGAAACAAAAGTTTACTTCTCAGTAATCGACTGGTCGACTCCTAGCCATAGGAATTCAGGTAGATTCAAAACGAATGTTTGGCAATCTTAACACTCCTCAGCCGGGAGCTAGCATGTCCAGCGCTGGCTATGGACACCCTACTCAGGTCCTCTCCTCCTCCTACCAGTCCTAGTTTCCGGCATACCGTGGTCACAGCATACAGAGGATGGGTGAACACTTTTCTTCTATACCCCAGACCCCAGTCTGCCTTGGCACCGGGGAGGGAGAGAGGGGCGGAGGGCTTCTTGGGTTTCTTTCTGTCCAGTTGAGTGAACACGTAGAGGAGTTTCTTATTCAGGTTCTCGGTGGAGTTGATCACCTGGGGAGAGAGAGAGAGGAGGGGAAATTAGAATAGAATATACCCTGTTTATACTGCAAGAATAAGATCGAAAAGTCCCTTTAGTCCTACAGTCTAAACAAGGTCTTATGTATTTCGTACAGAACAGGTGTAAGTTTTATAAAAAAAAACCTGTTTAAAATAAATGAATAAATACCTAATAAGAGAGGGCGACAGGAATGGGTTTTCTTCTACCATTCTCCTATTTTTGCATACCTTTAGCGGTCCTATATTAAACTGTCTTGGTGGTGTTGTGGTCAAGACGCTCGCTTGGTAAACAGCAGGGCGTGGATCCAACATAGTTTGAGACTATAACCTCCTGTATTACTCCATTACTACTACTGAGCCATTTTTACTGCGTCGATGTGAAACTTTGTTTCAAAAGGATATTTTTAGATGACTAGGTATATCCTACAATGAAAGCATTTTCTTTCTTACCTCTATATTCTCCGGTTTCATAGCGAACAGCCACAGCAGAGTGGTAGCAGCACACATCAGCTCTTCATTCTTGCCATACCAGATCTTGATCAAGTCCACTATAGTATTCAGTCCATCTACCATCAGAGTAACCTGCGAGATATAATTAAACATTACATTACTATCTACTATCTTAGTACTTCTACTGAAGTAGTAGGCATTACTAATAGGGTTTGTATCTTGCTAAGATATTTTAGTACTTCTACTTAGGATAGGGGTTGTTTTTGTCTATCCTACTGAGATAGGACTGAAAAGTCCGTTTACAGGGGTTGTCTTAGGACTCCGATTTTTACTTGCCTTAGTTTTAGTTTTTAGTAGGCTCAAAAAGATAAGTAGGTACACAAATTAAAACGTTTTTTTTTCTCAAAAGTTTCGTTTCTGGAATAGAGGTAACCCACGTGAACGAATCTTTAGCAGTGTTTAGGATCAGGGCCAAAACTAAAGTCGACTCAAAACTCACCTTCCACAGAATGGGGGCAGTCAGATCAAACCGCGCCAGATTGATGAATACTCGTAGAATAGCAATGGCCATCAGTTTATTTGGTTCGGATCTATTGGCACTTTGTAGATATTGGTACAGCATTGGCATCAGACCTTTGTTGGTGAACTCGACACAAAGCTTCGGGGACAAAGTTGTGATGGTATCTGGGGAGAGTAAACGACACATTTATCAGTAAAATATACATCATTTGTGTAAACTGTTAGTATTAGTATAATGGAACAACTTGTTTTAAGCTGACAGTCTAAATAAAGCACTGCTTACACTTAAAGGTACTTATATCATTTGTGCTCTAAGTTGAGAACCAGAGTATCAGAGAACATTATCTTGAAAATATTTGTCGGTATAATATTATATTAAGGATATATAATATTAAGGATCAGAACCATTATTTCGAAAATGTTTGAAGGAACATGGGAATTTTAATCGTTTTTAACCGTCAATCAATCAATATACCTAGTGAATGCTTGTCACGATTTTCTCTCCACCTCAATAATTATTTATAAATCATGTCCCTCCTGGGATGCGAACAGCTTTCCTTTGGTTATTAATTCAGACATGTACCTACGCACTAATGAAAGAAACGACTTAAAAAATACCAGGTAAAAAAATAAATTCAGTAAAATTTGAAAAGCACCACACGCCACTGGTACGGACAAGGAAAATTTTGTTCTAAAAACAAATTGTGTGAGAAAGTGAAATTTGAAATTTTCTCAGGCACCCTTGCTAGGTACCTGCTGAATTTGGTTTGAAGGCGTCTACACACGGTCCAATTTTTTGACGATGGATTTTTCGGCAATATGGGGAAAAAAAGTCTTTCACAATTCAAAATATTTATTATTATATCAATTGAGAAGTTGAACAGACTTTTCTTGTCGGCAGATGGTCACATAAATTTTCTCATTACTTTCTTTTGTAAGGGTGATAAAATACCTACTTAAATTATAAAGA
>NW_007381854.1:4057-10662 GCF_000475195.1 Diaphorina citri | reverse complement strand
AAAAATTGACTTTGAAGAGTTAACAGCTCGCATTGAAACCGTTGAGGCCCAAAATCAAACTCTATTAGATCAAATTGATCAAATATTAGATTCACCTGTAGCACCTCTAAAGAGTCCGCACACTCAGGTTTATTCCAGAGAAAATCTGTGAGTTCATCTACTATCCCATTAAGAGGATACCAAGAGGTGTCATCGAGGCCAGAGAGCTAGTTCAGGGCCCCTAAATCGTAGGGGTCTGATGAGGGATATTCAGGTACATAATTATGTCGTTGTACCCTACTTCCTGAGACGGACTTGACCATAGTCCCATTCAGGTACCCTCAAAAGAGCCAGTGTTATTGTCTGTGGCTTGACAGGGCTGGTTTTGTCTCAGTTTTACGTCCTCCAGCGAGACAAAACCAAAGTCTTAGTTTACAGGTAAAATCTTATCCCAAGAACCGATAACCACTAGACCAAAAAAAAAGCAACATTAAAATGGTAAGTATAAAAGGGGTATTAGTTTCATATAGGTACCAGCCTAGTTGGCTTTGAGAGTAGCGTACCTGCCTCGCAAGCGCTAGGTCGCAAGTTCGATACCCGCCCGGACCGAACTTTATCCTAAAGATATGAGATTCTAACTTTATCCTAAAAAGATAAGGTTCTGAAAGAGGGATAAGCAACCCCCATGGCCGAGTTGTCATCACACTAGGATTTTACACCGGAGCTCTTAGGTTCTATTCCCGACAGGATCGATGTTTTTGCCTTATTTCTAGGATTTCTGGCTGCTCTCAGACTAGTAAGATATACGGTGCCTATAAATATTGTTTACTAATGCAAAGGAATTGATCATTGTGCCATTTTCCCTCTGTCAAAACAACCTTTTTTTTTAAGTGTTTCACGATTTTACTTTCTCCTCTTGCAGGTCGTGTTGTAGCCGCGTTAGAGCTACTGCATACCAATCTGCCACCCACGCTGAGTAAATCCCAAGTGTGTAGTGTGAGGAAACAAATGAAGAACAACCTACTGAGTCTACTCAAGTGTTCGGGTGCTATTGATTATCATAGCAACATTTCCACTCTGCTTACCGACCTGGGAGCTACGTATTCCGAGGTTTGTTTTAAGCAGCGCCGGGAGTTCGAAGCGCCGCCAAAGTGCATAGCGTTCCCAAAAAGGACGCCCATTTTGTATTTAAAAATCGGTAGCACCTACCTTGGTGGTGTAGTGGTCAAGGCGCTCGCCTGGCAAACAGGAGGGCGTGGGCTGCTATTGATTATCATAGCAACATTTCCACTCTGCTTACCGACCTGGGAGCTACGTATTCTGAGGTTTGTTTTAAGCAGTGCCAGGAGTTCGAAGCGCCGCCAAAGTGCATAGCATGCTATTGATTATCATAGCAACATTTCCACTCTGCTTACCGACCTGGGAGCTACGTATTCTGAGGTTTGTTTTAAGCAGTGCCAGGAGCTCGAAGCGCCGCCAAAGTGCATAGCGTTCCCAAAAAGGACGCCCATTTTGTATTTAAAAATCGGTATATTTAGCCTGAGACCACAATAATAGTAGTAGCCTACTGCTGGAGTAAAGGGACTTTTCAGTCCTATGCGAGCAGTATAAATAAGCACTATTATTATATTTAGCCTGAGTATTTGAGTTATGCCATTTAGTGGCAAAAAAAAAGAGGAAAAAAAGAGTTCTCGGAACGGTTGGTTTTCTCCTATCCTGTCTTCTTTCTTTCTTTGATTTCGGAACAAAATTAGAAAAATAAATGTGGGCAGGTGGGCCAATAAATGGTACGTTTTTTAGGTGGGCGAATAAATGGTACACTTACCCTATTTGAGTTATGCCATTTAGTGGCAAAAAAAGAGGAAAAAAGAGTTCTCGGAACGGTTGGTTTTTTCCTATCCTTACTCTCTCTTTGATTTCTTGACGATAAGACCTTAGCAGTTCCAGTTCCCTCTATCAAACCTCTTAAAAAAATAAAAAATAAAAATGTGACCCATCTCACTGGTACAAGACTGCCCCATCCATTCCTTTTTTCATCAAATGTATTTACCTACCTCTGTGAGAGAGAACGGGTCGGCGTTTGTCGTCAGCCTCTCAATCAGCCCTAGGGTGATTGCTTTGGGTTGACATTTGGTTTGGGTTACAAAAAAGAAAGAAAAAAAATCAGTGTATGCCATCCGCACTTAACATTTGCCATTTCTTTAGAAAGGGAACTTTGAATGGGTAAAAGGCAGAGCGGACTAAAAAAAGAGTGCGAAAAGATCTACATTTTATATTGCTTGCGAACTTCACTTTAGTGTTGTATTGAAATGAGAGCAAAAACAAAATGGCTATCTCTATTTAAACTTTAACTAGTCCTTAACTTTGACTCCATTTATCTCAAAACGCTCTTTTGTACTTGGTCCGCTCTGCCTCTTAGCCATTCATTTCAGGCTGGTATCCTATATCCTTCCTGTTTAAAGTCCGTCAGCCAGACTAAAAAGAAGCGAATAATTGGATAATTTGGAGGTATGTACTCGTACGTATTGTAATAGTTCACTCTAATGTACTCGTACGTATTGTAATAGTTCCCCCTAATGTACTCGCACGTATTGTAATAGTTTACTCTAAATTTTCATACTTTTTACGTAGGAATCGACCTTTTATTAATAATAATTTTCCCAATTGCAACTCCTCCATTGGATAATTTGGAGGTATGTACCTACTCGTACGTATTGTAATAGTTCACTCTAAATTTTGTTAGTATTTATTACCTTATCTTGTGTTTTTATTCTTGCAGGTTTTGGCGCTGGTACTTCAGAACTTGATCGAAGTGAATCCTCTGCCCACTCTCTTCATGAGAACTGTCATACAATCCCTATCTCACTTTCCTCGGCTCTCCCCCATTTCACAGCTGTCTGATAAAGCTGTACGCAGAGGCCCCTCTGATCACAGACGACGCTATTGATATCATCAAGGGTCTGTGTGTATCTCATTACGAGCTGGGTCTGAACATATTCTACCAAATGGTCATATGCAGACCTCCCAAGCAGCTGCATTGCCTCAACGCTCTCCTGTCACTATGCACGTACAATTCCACAGAGGTAAGATGGATCTCTTAAGGTAGAAAGAAACACACTATCATCACGTCACGTCATGTCATGTGACGTGATAGTTGTGTGGATGTCCAGAACGAAATTACCTACAATATTATGGGACAACTTTGAACTAGGTACCTTTCTGACTCCCCATGACTTCACGTTACGTGATTATAGTGTCTTTCTACTTTTATGGTCTCGGGCAAATTCCACAGAGGTAAGATGGATCTCTTAAGGTAGAAAGAAACACACTATCATCACGTCACGTCATGTCATGTGACGTGATAGTCGTGCGGATGTCCAGAACGAAATTACCTACAATATTATGGGACAACTTTGAACTACCTTTCTGACTCCCCATGATTTCACGTGAGGTGACGTTATTATAGTGTCTTTCTTAATTCCACAGAGGTAAGATGGATCTCTTAAGGTAGAAAGAAACACACTATCATCACATCACGTCATGTCATGTGACGTGATAGTCGTGTGGATGTCCAGAACGAAATTACCTACAATATTATGGGACAACTTTGAACTACCTTTCTGACTCCCCATGACTTCACGTGACGTGACGTGATAATAGTGTCTTTCTAGCGTTATATTTTTGTGTAAAAGCCGATGAGCTTTAGGTATTCCAGCATGGCCTTCACTCCCTCAGGCTCATCAAGCAGGGAGGGCTTGGAATTTCGGAATTCACCATTTTTTTCGTCTCTTTTTTTGCGATAAATTCTCCAAAGTTTTTTTTTTCTGAAGAATTGCATGATTTGTACTTTTGTAGGTCTTTTTCCGTGTTCAGAACGGGTCGGCGTTTGTCGTCAGCCTCTCAATCAGCCCTAGGGTGATTGCTTTGGGTTGACATTTGGTTTGGGTTACAAAAAAGAAAAAAAAATCAGTGTATACCATCAGTGTAGGCCAAAGAGGAAGAGGAAAACCAAAGAAGAAATGGATAAATAACATAAACGAGGATCTGCGCGAGAAACAGCTGACAGGCAACGAGGTACAAAACAGACATGACTGGAGACAACTGACAAGAAACGTCGACCCCGCTTGAGCGGGATTAAAGACGAAGTGAAAGAAGAAGAAGAAGTGTATGCCATCCGCACTTGACATTTGCCATTTCTTTAGAAAGGGAACTTTGAATGGGTAAAAGGCAGAGCGGACTAAAAAGAGAGTGCGAAAAGATCTGCATTTTATATTGCTTGCGAACTTCACTTTAGTGTTGTATTGAAATGAGAGCAAAAACAGAATGGCTGTCTCTATTTAAACTTTAACTAGTCCCAAACTTTGACTCCATTCATTTCAAAACGCTTTTTTGTACTTGGTCCGCTCTGCCTCTTAGCCATTCACTTCAGGCTGGTATCCTTCCTTCCTGTTGAAAGTCCGTCAGCCAGACTAAAAAGAAGCGAATGGTAAGAGAATTTTTTTTTTTTTTTGTTTCTTCTTCTTCTTCTTTCCTTGAGGTTTGATAGATGGAACTATAAAAACAGAGGTCTTATTGTCCTGAAATCAAATTTATTTGACAGATGGAATTGAATCACCAGAGGTTTTATTTATCGTCCTGAAATAGAAGAAAGGAGGACATGAGAAGAAAGCCAGCCGTTCCAAGAACGAGCCTTGTCTCTCTGAGATGAAGTTTGCCCCGGGCGGGAATCGAATTCGCGATCTAACTATTTTAGGTCTTATCTTGACCATAATATGAGTCTTGACAGACGAAGCTACATTGACGTGGTATTTATTTGTAAATATGAATGTATGTATGTTGCAAATGTCGGGATATACAGGACAGAAGTTCCTGTGTAAAGAGTATATAGGGGCATTCAAGGAACAAAGGATTCAAGGAACTTAAAAGGAACCTTGTCTCTCTGAGATGAAGTTTGCCCCGGGCGGGAATCGAATTCGCGATCTAACTATTTTAGGTCTTATCTTGACCATAATATGGGTCTTGACAGACGAAGCTATGTACATTGACGTGGTATTTATCTATAAATATGTATGTATGTTGCAAATGTCGATATACAGGACAGAAGTTCCTGTGTAAAGAATATATAGGGGCATTCAAGGAACTTAAAGGACAGATAGGAGAGCCTTTGATTTTGATTTTTTCGAAGCCTTCTTCTTCTTCTTCTTCTTCTTCTTCTTCTTCTTCTTCTTCTTCTTCTTCTTCTTCTTCTTCTTCTCCTTTCTTTGAGGTTTGATAGATTGAACTATAACAACAGAGGTCTTATCGTCCTGAAATCGAATTTATTTGACAGATGGAATTGAATCATCAAAGGTTTTATTTATCGTCCTGAAATAGAAGAAAGGAAGACATGGGAAAGCCAGCCGTTCCAAGAACGAACCTTGTCTCTCTGAAATGAAGTTCGCCCCGGGCGGGAATCGAATTCGCGATCTAGCTATTTTAGGTCTTATCTTGACCATAATATGGGTCTTGACAGACGAAGCTATGTACATTGACGTGGTATTTATTTGTAAATATGTATGTATGTATGTTGCAAATGTCGGGATATGCAGGACAGAAGTTCCTGTGTAAAGAATATATAGGGGCATTTAATGAACAAAGGAGTCAAGGAACATAAAGGACAGATAGGAGAGCCTTTGATATTGATCTTTTCGAAGCGTTGAGCCAGACAGTCGTGCTCAGTGAGCAACCTAAAAGCTGCTGTCAGCTTGAAAATATGGATACAGAGAAAACTACCTTTTTGTTGTTGAACCTGTTTTTCATTCACATTGTTTTATTATTGTAGGTATCAAAAATTCGAATTTCCCGCCAACTTTACACGCAAAAAGGCCGACGATGGCCTACGATGGCCCTGTTCATAACCACGGCCTCAGGACGTAAGCAGTAGCATCTTGCTACTTGCGACGTGTTACCTCAGTGCGAAACGCACCTTAAGCTTTAAGTTGTTACAAGTGGATCAAACAAGCTGGCTGATTAATCGTTAATCCAAAGTTAACCAATCGGATTAAGTTAATCCAAATGACTTAATTTCAATTTCAACCTTCAGACGAATCAAAAAATCGAGGGGCACATTTCTAAAGGCATCATCATAACTATCAATCTTGAGATTACCAGCCTAGTTAGCTTAGTTGGTGGCGCGTCTGCCTTGTAAGCGCTAGGCCGCGGGTTCGATTCCCGCCCGGGGCGGATTTTATCCTGATGGGATAATGTTCGTTCTCGGAACGGCTGGCTTTCCCCCTATCCTGTCTTCCTTCCTTCTTCGATTTCGGGACGATAAGACCCTAGAAGTTACAGTTCCCTCTGTCAAACCTCTTAAAAAAAAAATCTTGAGATTGGTTTGTAGTTCTCCACGCTCTTCTCTCAGAAGTCGTCCTCTTCATTTCAGTGTATGATTGACATCCGGAGTATGCCACTATTTGATTTATGTAGCTCAGTCGGGGTCGTCCTCTGCCTTGATTTCCTTGCCTCTTTCCTTCTATGATTGAAACTAAGAACTCATTGTGTCTGTAGAGGTGTCCTATCCACTTGTGCCTTCTTTCTAAATGCAATATTTCCATAAAGATTCCCTACAATGCGGAAGCCTAAAGGCC
>NW_007381854.1:1354-3244 GCF_000475195.1 Diaphorina citri | reverse complement strand
CAAGGTAATTTAAAAAGGATAAGGTTTTTTTTTTTTTTTTTTTTTTTTTTTGGACTGAAACTAATGAATCCATCCGAATCCAGATTTTTTGACTTGAAAAAAAAAGATGTGTTTTGAAAATCCGACTTCAGTGAATGGGATGGGATACGATGGATTAAAAAAAAAAAAAACTTGTCTACAGAGGTCTTATCGTCCCGAAAGCAAAGAGAGAAAGAAGACATGGCAGGAGAAAGTCAGCCGTTCCGAAAACGAACCTTATCTGTGTCGAATAAAATCCTCCTCGGACAGGAATCAAACCTGTAAATTAAAGCTCGCCTCTTTCTAGCCTAGGATGTAGGCTAGTGAGCAGTCGAAACCTAATGTCAACATCATTGTGTCCTTATGTTTTCAGGAGTCATGGATGTTCTGTACGGTGATGTAAACCCAATATACGAGACACTGCATATTAAGAGTGAACCCAAATCTCCCCCAGATCTCAGCATTGATTTGAAGGAAACGCAGCAAGTCATGTGAGACCAAGACTGTGACGTGTATTATGAGTAGGTCATATAGCACGTCACACAATACTATGAGTAGGTCATGACGTCACACAATACTTAGACAGCCAAATTTTAATACATCTGGAGTGGAGGTTGTCGGTTCGAGTTCAAGTCAAGTCACAAAATTTATCGAGGTACATGAAGTACCTTTGTTTTTATTTTGTAGCAATGAAACAACTGCTACATTAAGACTCGTCTGGTCTGTGTCGTAGCATGCCCATCCCGTAGTATGCTTCTCATCAGGTGGGCGAAAAGAGACACGATACTTTCTATTTAGGTGCTGGGTCAACATGAGAACGCCAGAAAGTAACCGGTTGAAATATTTGCAATCGAAAAATGAGTACACATTTTTGTCGATGTCCGGGGATCGAACCTGAGACTTTCTGGACAAGTTTTCTTGACTGAATGTCTCCGATTTTTACTCTCCCCCCCCCCCTTTTCCCATTTTGTTCGTTTTTGAAGGCAACTTTACAACGGTTGTGCTTTTCAGAGTTCGCAAATATTTTGACCGCCGCAGCATTCTTACCCTTATTTACATGTAATTTATTAAAGGGTATTCGCCTGTAATATTTTGAATTACTCAAAAAAAAAGTCCAAAACTTTTGCAAAGTGATTTCGCGAAGCTTTTGGCTGTGCACATACGCTCTAGTTTTAACCCTTTCATGTGCTGTTGTATATTTTACTGTCTCGGAATGTATTCTCCAAGAAAAACAATTTGTGTAAAATTGTCAGCCCAAAAGGAAATGTATTTATTTTCATGTAAAATAATCTATTTGTATTTAAAATGTTGAGTCTTTAGGATTAGGGCCGAATTCACAGTGCACTTTTTGCTTAGCTTATTTTTTAGCTCACTGAAAAATTCCGGAATTACTGTCACCCAGGGTTCTGATCGGAATATCAAAAAATTATGTTTTTATCCAAGATAATCACGATTAGGGAAGGTGTACCAGCCTTGAACGGTAGCGCCCCTGCCTTCCAAGCGCCAGGTTCCACGAATTCGAGATCTCGCCTGGGCCAAAGCTTTATCTAAAAAAGAATAAAGGTTCGTTCGTCGGAAGCGGCTGGCTCTCTTCTTCATTCTATCACGACCTTCTCATACTCCGCCATTTCGGGCGATAAGACTTGACAGTTACACGTCACAGTTCCCTCTCTCTATCAAACCTCTTAAAAAAGTCGATAGACCTCGGCCGGGGATAGTAGGTAAAATTTTCTATTCTCTTCCAGATTTTCTATCACACATGATGCCAAGATTTAGCTATTTTTGTACAAGTTTTAGCATTCTAGTACCCACAGTCGCAAGTACTGAGGGTCAAGTGTTACGGCTTTATTCGAATATTCGAATTTTGTACCA
>NW_007381854.1:0-850 GCF_000475195.1 Diaphorina citri | reverse complement strand
TTGTACCTCACTCACTGATAAACATACGACCTGTTTAAGGCTGCTGTAAGTGTACTTTTCAGTTCTGGTTAAACGTTGCTGACGACTACTGAGGTAACACGTAGCAAGTCGCAAGATGCTACGTAGCATGCATCTTCAAAGACCAGACCATTATTTCAAATGAAACCTTCCTCACTGAGGATACATGTTGCTACTTGAACCCTGGAAACAAGTAACAGTGTTACTTCAACACCAACAGTCTGGAGTTTTGTTAGTTGCTACTTGTGATTGTTTGTGGGAAAAAATATTTTTTGATACCTACGCAGTTCATTTTTATTGTCACATGTTGTTAGTTGTTACTCCAATGTGAAAGTTCATGTTTCTTTGAACAAGATTCAGGACGTAAGCAGTAGCATCTTGCGACGTGTTACCTCAGTGCGAAACGCACCTTAAGCTTTAAGTTGTTACGAGTGGATCAAACAAGCTGGCTGATTAATCGTTAATCCAAAGTTAACCAATCGGATTAAGTTAATCCAAATGACTTAATTTCAATTTCAACCTTCAGACGAAACAAAAAATCGAGGGGCACATTTCTAAATGCATCATCATAACTATCAATCTTGAGATTGGTTTGTACCTTTTTACGTAGGAATCGACCTTTTATTAATAATAATTTTCCCAATTGCAACTCCTCCATTGGATAATTTGGAGGTATGTACCTACTCCTACGTATAGTAATAGTTCCCTCTAATGTACTCGTACGTATTGTAATAGTTCACTCTAAATTTTGATCTCCCCCATTTCACAGCTGTCTGATAAAGCTGTACGCAGAGGCCCCTCTGATCACAGACGACGCTATTGATATCATCAA
>NW_007381853.1:0-10677 GCF_000475195.1 Diaphorina citri | reverse complement strand
CACAAATACCAGTAAATCATCTTCTCTCAATAAATTGTGTGTGGAATTTCTCCAAGAAAGGTCGGATTCATAGTCCAACTCTATAAAGTCCACTTGAAGGGATGTGTAATGTTTTAACCCTTATTGAACAGTACAGTGGTGTCCATTCTTGAGCTCGCCTAGACCACAAATACCAGTAAATCATCTTCTCTCAATAAATTGTGTGTGGAATTTCTCCAAGAAAGGTCGGATTCATAGTCCAATTCTATAAAGTACACTTGAAGGGATGTGTAATGTTTTAACCCTTATTGAACAGTACAGTGGTGTGTGGTGTCCACTGTCCATTCTTGAGTATTTCCTCACAACTATTTGACCTCGTGTCACACAAAAGGCTAACGTATAAAAATGTATGAGAGTATTTTTTAAGCCTTGTCTGTCTCACTCACACTTGAACCCTTCTCATTTGCTTACAATATTTCTAGTGGGAGAAAGAGAGCGATGGAAGGTAGAGGGAGAAGTAGGAAGTGATAGGAGAGAGGGAGGGAGAGAGAGAGAGAGAGAGAGAGAGAGAGGGAGAGAGGGAGAGAGAGAGGGAGAGAGAGAGAGAGGGAGAGAGAGCTCGTTGTTATTTAATGGCAAAAAAGGTGGTTTGAAAACGTAATATGAAGCAGGAGGCAGAGGATATGTGAGAGACCTGACAGTGATATAAGTGTCATGCTGGCCAAGTGGTCTGACTTGTATGTTGAGGGTCTGGGGTTCTAATCCTGGAGGCGAGACAGAAAATCTTCTCTCGTTGATCGAAGAATGTGAGTTTTAAGTTTTAACTCGACGATTTTCCTTTCCATGTGCTCTGTTGTTTTTTTTTTTTTTGGTATATCTAATTTTGATGAAAATTTGGCGGAATCGTTGGACACTTGAAATTTTGTTATCACTCATCAGATTTTTGGCCCGATCGGTCGTTCGGATATTAAAAATTAACCAATCGGAATGTATCGAAAAATGAAAATATAATTTTCCCTCGTCCAAGATTCGAATTTGCGTCCTCTTGTTTAATAGTCAGTGAACAGTACTTGACTACTTGTGTAAATCATAGATAAGTTAAAAGTTAAAGTTAAGATACTCGTATATCACCCTCGTCCAAGATTCGAATTTGCGTCCTCTTGTTTAATAGTCAGTGAACAGTACTTGACTACTTGTGTAAATCATAGATAAGTTAAAGTTAAGATACTCGTAGGTATATCAATGTTGATGATTTCTGATTCCGTATACTCTGCGAGTATTGTGTTAAGGCTCCTGTTTTAATTTCATGAAATGGAGAGCACTATCATCGTAATTCATTATTCCGTTGCCTCTATTATCTTAACTAGAAATTTAGCGTGCTCAAAGCTTGAAAACACAAAGTTTACCTTTGAATTTTTTATCTACTCAAAGATCAAAGGGTTTTTTTGCAAAAGGACATACTAGTAGGGGAAAGAGTAGGGAGGCTTTTTGACTGCAATTTATGTTTTTCTCCGACAGCATAATTTCAAGTTTTTACTGTGCCCCCTGTGTGATGCAATGTAATTTATCATAGGTCCGAAATACCTCGTTATCAGTGGAAGATAGATCCGGCATTTGTTGGGGTTCTTAAGGAATTATGTACCGTCCTAGCATTGGTGGGTGATTTTTACATCATAGGTACATTCTAATAAAGTTTAAAACAAACCTCAGTAGTGCAACGGTTTGCCCGGTAGGCTTTGGATCTGTTGAGGGTGGTGGTTCGAGTCCTAGTCATAAAACGACATTTTTGACAAGCATTTAGGCTGAACATAACTAAAATTCCCTACCAAAGACTACATTTGATCTAAGTCTCATTGCCTCGGTATTATTTTAACTTTTGGGTTTAAAGATGGAATTTTAAATACGTATTCCGCAAATGTAATAGAAAGTCGTGTGATGTTCACACCAGATTTTTCCTTTTCTTTTCAACAAGGGGATAAGGTTAATATGTGGAATAGACGATAGAGCATCATTTCGTACCATTTCCACACCTTGTTTATTTCTGGCACCTGGAAGGCATATTGACAGAATATTATTTTGTACGCTTTTCATTCAGAGCAGCTCTGGGCTTCTACTAAGAAGAAGGTTAATGAGTCTGTAGACCTGCAGGCTGCAGGGGTCAAGTGTTCTGCTTCCATTCATCCAGTTCCAGTTAGATATACCGGGTATGATTTCCTATGAATATCCCACGTCACGTCACGTTATATCTGTAACAGTTTTCATACCTGAGGAAGTTTTCTAAAGAAACGATAATGTGGGAGTCCCATTAGGGAAAGGTCAATCTATATTAAATTTAACGAGGCGTCCATAAAGCAATATGTAACGATTCTATAACGTGTTAATCATCAAGGCTAACACCTCACTAGTGCAATTTGTAAATTGTGTTTATAACTACATGGGGGCTGATGAGAGAAGACTTTATGTTGAACTCGAAAATAAAATACGTTCCTCCTAGCAGTTTCTCAATGTTGAAATTATGTGACTAACCAGTGTCACGTCTCAATGCATTGTACCTAACTTATATTGTATAGTTTACTCTTGTCTCTAGTAGAAAGCTCATAGCTGAAACTGCAAAGAAAACTTTCTTTCGGATGGGAGAAGAAGAAAAAATGACATTGTAAACTTCATTAGGTTTTAATGTTGACAAGTGAGACCATGATCAGATAAGAGGAGATAGAGTTTATGTATAGAAACTTCGGGAGAGGGTACTAAATTATTAAGGATTTTTTTAATTAATGAGGGGATAGCTCTGTGATAAATGCAGTTAATCGGAATGACTAGGATTATACGAGTATATTCCACCTGTTCAAACATTTCAGGCATAAAAATCGCGCTTGCTGGAAATGTTGCATGGTCGGATGCTTTTAACATTATTTAGTTATTTACAGCCAAGAAAAAACAAAAAGACGTCACCATTTTGCCATTTTCAAAATTTCAGGGACCTTTTTTTGCTGTCTGTGCTGAAATTATTCATGAAAACTAAACTCACAAAATAAATCTATAAAAAAACTGACATAAAAGATAAGGGCGTATGGGCGTTTAATTGATTGATATAAAAATACGTCCCTGTCCTTCTGTTTTATTGCTGTGAAGTTTATATTTCCATGTTTTTTTGTTTTTTATCTCCAGAAAATTGTCTTTATCAACGGATTTTGTTGTTTTTCTTTTCTTGCTCTGTTTTGGAGTTATTTTTTCTATCTCTTTTGCGATTTATTTATGAACTGTAAAATGTCAGTTGCATTATAAAGTTCACTTTATTGACCAAGCTTTTAGTAGAGACTCGTCAACACGGTATTATTCATCAGAGCTTGCTTGTGGGGCCTAATTTATTAAAAGTAAGTGGGGCCATCCATAGTAAGTTCTCTTTCAGTAAGCTTAGTATCTAGTACCTCTAGTAATTTGTTAAACTGTTGGGCCAGTCTATTTCTTTCCGCGTTCTCAAAGTGTTTAGCTCACGTCGAGGACTGTTTTGTAACAGTCTCTTTCTGTCCTGCGAATGTTAGCCATATTATGAGACAGTTGTAAGGATTTTAATTTCTTTACATGGAAATGTTCCTAAATGGAAATACAATATTAGAAATATGGAAAAGGCAATTGTTTAAATGTCATCCGACACACGGATGTAAGAAGTCCAATGTAGGAATCCATTAGGATTTGGATACAGTTAACATTCTCAACAACTGTCAAATGAGAAATGTTGAAGAGGGTAAAATGGACGCAGCTAAAGGAAGAGATTGGGCAGGAGGAAATGCTTTCAGTAGTTTGAATCCACATCCAGTGATGGACGTAACTCGAGATTTAATGGAAAAGAATATTTCACGAAGTTTCATACGTTTGGAATGCAAGAAAAACTGGGATATGGGTCAAAACCATCATGGGAGTTTTACATATTTGATTTCAAGGATTCAGAGTTGTGTAGGAAAAAATACCGACAGTCCAGCAATCAGATACGAGATTCTCTATTTAAATATTTATTTTACCAGAAGTGACTGGTGAATCCTATCTGAAACTTTTACTACATATCTCTAAAGTACTCTAAACTCTCCAGAGCTTCCCATCCATACTCGATTGGATCCAAACGCGATACCAAATCTTCTAAATGTCCGGGGCACACTTCAAACATTACAATATTTTATTCTTTACAGTGTCTTGTTTAGCTTGACATAACGTTGTATGTCGTATCTGAACACTGGCATACAGTGAACTTTGAACAGTTTGCATATTGCACTCGTATAAGTGTCAGATTTAAAGCTGTGATTACCGTGTTGTATTGGATACACTGACCTCTTCATGTTCAATAGCGTAAGTGTTGTTTCTAATTCTACTGTGAAGACTTGCGTTGCCCTTATATAAATAAATCACAATTACAGTGACTTGGAGAAAATTCTATTTTCTATTTCGGAGGAAAATTCTCCTGAAGGAGGTCCGAGTAAGAAGTGAAATGAAATCATGTGAATTGAAACTCAGCGTGAAAAACAAAGATGAGAATAACAGGAACGGAAATCAACTGAACGTAAACAGGAGGAACACAATTACAGATAAGGAAATGGTAAAAATATATGAAATGTCAAAGTTTAGATTATCACGCTAATATGTATCAGCAAAATATAGGAATATTGTTTGTGCTGATCAGGATTAGTATTAGTATAGGGTAGGATGTATAGGTATACTGATCTATATTATTAAAGTACATATTGGTTTATGAGCCAATTACTTCGAGTAGCCTAGGACGCGTTTTGTTCTGATTAGAACTCAACAGCTAAGCTAGACATATTATTTCTTAGGTTCTGGGTAAAAATTCGGAAGCTTTATTTAAACTTCCGGGGTGGAAATTTTGGGAAATCTAATACTTCCACATTCCAATCTTCAATTTTCCTACTTTAAGACAGGCATTGTGGAATTTTAGATTGATTCTCATTTGGAATAAAGTAGCGAAATCCCTAAAGCGTTGTAAGAAATCCCATAAAGGAATAAACTTTCTAGTTCAAGTACAGTGAAGAGACAAAACTAGTACAGGATAAGACTTAGCTACGTCACTAAACTTATGTCGTCCCACTTTATGTAACTTGTAGTGTTCTATTTTGTAACTTGGCATCCCAAGCGCTGACTATTATTGGGTTCTATTCTGCATTTGGCGAAACAAATAGAAGGCAATTCGGCGTAATGTACGAAACACAAATAGAAAATTAACACAATAAACACTTTCTGAGTATGTTTAGAATTGGAAAGGTGAGCCTGTCCTTGATGTCATTTTTTGAAAATTTTCTTTTTTATAGTGAGTAGAAAACACTCAATCTAAGACTGAGTTAAGCAGTATCGAAGTTTTTTTCACACAATTCAATCTGATAGGTATCCACTTTATTTGGAATATAAACTGTCGGATTAAAGAAACATGTCAGTCTTATCCCCGATAGCCTCAATAGGAACCAGTAGATACTGAAGTAAAAAGAAAAAAATCTATAAATAATACATGCAAAAAGAAGAAGAAAAAAATGCACCCAAAGAAAATTCCGTCAGTATTAGAACAATCATTTTGAGTTCTAAGGAATGTATTCCCCGAAAACAATAGATAAAAGTGGAAATGCAGTTATCCTCTCGTTTTTTATTTGTTGACCGCCTTATTTTTACCCTCCAGGTTAGATAAACCCTGTCTAGTCTGTTTGTCTGTCTGTCTGTCTGTCTGTCTGTCTGTGAACTAACTGAGTATCGTGCTTTAATCCCATTCTTTCATTTAAGATACTAATACGTCTTGTGAAAATGAGCTTTAACCTTTGCATACTGCATTGTTTTACCCGGAAAATTCGAATGTAATGAAAACGTTTTGTAACTTGATACTCGTACATTCTGATCTCCAGCGTGTATTGTTGGTCTTGATATGTATTAATAGAATAGGTATTTAGTACAATAGTTTGTACAACTGTATGCACAAAGTTGAGTGACCCCGAAATTGAAGAGCCGAAAAAAGGGGCGTTCAAGCCTACTATGAATCTGGGTTACCTACGGTGGTTGCCAAGTATTCTATTACCACAATGATCCTTATTCTGATATGGTGATTCAAGAACAACCGCCTATGAAGGGTTAACCCAGTCAGGAAGAAAAGAAAAATTTAATCAAGACATCATTTCTACGAAGTTAGAAAATGAGAAGGAAAGTTCTTGTGGTCATATCTCGGAGCTAGGATATTTTATGACCATAACTATTTATATTAGTTTATAACGTCTTCGTGAATCAGATAAAACGGCCGTTTTTCTAGCGAACTTCACACGTTACACGGCCATGTTATAGAAACCAGAGACAATTCTCCTCAGACCGTAAAGGCCATCATATTATTAGATTGTAAAATAAATCGGTTGTGAGTACGTTAAACTGAGTAACTTAAATTGTAGTGTGTGTACCCGACAAAACTGTGCTATTTCTTGTTCCATCTAATCGTAAGAAAAATCACAGCATATGTAATTATCCACATGCTTCAACACTCTGAAATGTGGAAATACTTGAATTAAAGGTTTCAGAAGATGGACCATAGAAATAAATCCCTTGGAGCTTGGAGGTGATATATTCTTTAGATCGATCGATGAGTATTGAAATACATTTTTGCAATATAATATAGTCGAAGCTCTGTAATGGGGAATCCATGTTCCCATTTATCCTAGTTACAGAAGTGTTTCCCAATTTACAATTACAAATGAAGGGGCCACGATTTTTCCCATTTTCAAAGTCAGCACCTTTTGTCCTATATTGTTTCGATTCCCTCTTGCATGCATAGAATACATTTCTAGCTTTGCGGCTGATATATTTCTCAAACGCACGGTATTGCACTTTTTATTAGCGAAATAAAGCACAAGGAAGAATAGAGAGAGAGAGAGAGAGAGAAAGACGTACAGAGGATATTTTAACCTAACATTGTAACAACATAAGTCAATTTTCCTTTTTTCTTCAGCTTACCGAGGTGAGGTTATTTTTGAGCCTAACCAAGAACAGAGCCGAAAAAGATTCTATTTTACCGGGAATGGAACCCGGAGCCTCCGGTGTGTTAGCCTAATGTATAGTATCTACTCGGCCACGGAGGTTAGAACATCTTTCCCTGTGAAAAAATGATTACATGATGAAGCTTCCTGCAGCTTATACCTACATGTTTCATTATTAGATGTTACTCTTATCATCTGTGATAAGAGAAAACTTGGAAAAGGATTAAGTGGAAACTTTTTGTGAGACGTCGTTCTTTTTCGAAAATTTACCGAATAGATTTTGCTTTCAATATTTTTAGTAAACTTTATAATCTTCTCATGTAATTTGTCATCGCGTAGACAAAAAACTGTAACTTTTGACAAAGGGTTTATATTTTAACTAAATGTTTTTATTTCACTTTCATTGCAATTTATTATTAATTTTTTCTTGTCTAGTCGAAATATAAAGAAAACAAAAATCAATGGTACTCGAAATATAAACAATTTAATAAATGAACATGTAATAAATAAATAATATTATGATGTATTAAAAATTATGCTTACTACAGTAGTATGCAATATTACAATACCTAGATACGAGTCTAGTGCCTACCTAACAATGCAAAAATAACTTAAATTTATTATTTAAACAAATTGAAAGTTCATGCTTGGATAAGAAAAGTCAACACGAAACGTCAAGATAATATTTCTGTACGAAACTCCAAGTTTTGTTTTAGTTCGCCAAAGCTCTCACTGATAGCAGCACTTAAATGAGGAATACGTTTCCCAGTGGAAATAGTTTTCCCCAAGGAAAACCCATTTGAAGTACGGTACCTACTCGACATTTTATGAATTGATGTTTTATTTATTTGGTGTTTGAGGTGTTGCAAAGTCCTTATACACGGGTTTTGTGTTGACAAGTGTGTGTTGAGTGACTTGACATGTCAACTTGAGAGTTCATTATTATCAGTGGATTTTCTTCAATATTCAACACTTGTGTCATTTCCTTACCTACCATACATACCTATGGCCATCATCATTATAATTTCCTCTATCTAGACTAGATGAATATCGCTTTTATTAAGAAGTAATAGCCAGGAGGTGTCATTGAAACTTATTAGAGTAATAAATAATTCCTGAATACTTGAATCTGAGTAGGGCCACATTAAGGATCATTTCAACTATTGCACCATGGTTCTTTACCTTTAGAGTTGCTAGAACACCGAGTTCGAATCTAATATCTGAAAATTCCAATTTATTTGAAGTAGACAAGCCCTATATTTATTTGAAAAAGGGCCTTTACTAACCTCAATATTTTAAAACGCAGATATTATTTACGATTTCGTGGTGAAACAAAAGGGATAAATAAAAATTCAAATTGTCTCAATGAAGATAACTATTCTCTCTGCGCTGTAAATACTTCGACCTTTGCCCTTCGCATCCTCACTAGTGCAATTTGTAAATTGTGTTTATAACTACATGGGGGCTGATGAGAGAAGACTTTATGTTGAACTCGAAAATAAAATACGCTCCTCCTAGCAGTTTCTCAATGTTGAAATTATGTGACTAACCAGTGTCACGTCTCAATTGGTTTTATTTATTTGGTGTTTGAGGTGTTGCAAAGTCCTTATACACGGGTTTTGTGTTGACAAGTGTGTGTTGAGTGACTTGACATGTCTACTTGAGAGTTCATTATTATCAGTGGATTTTCTTCAATATTCAACACTCGTGTCATTTCCTTACCTACCATACATACCTATGGCCATCATCAATATAATTTCCTCTATCTAGACTAGATGAATAGATGAATATCGCTTTTATTAAGAAGTAATAGCCAGGAGGTGTCATTGAAACTTATTAGAATAATTCCTGAATACTTGAATCTGAGTAGGGCCACATTAAGGATCATTTCAACTATTGCAACATGGTTCTTTACCTTTAGAGTTGCTAGAACACCGAGTTCGAATCTAATATCTGAAAATTCCAATTTGTTTAAAGTAGACAAGCCCTATATTTATTTGAAAAAGGGCCTTTACTAACCTCAATATTTTAAAACGCAGATATTATTTACCATTTCGTGGTGAAACAAAAGGGATAAAAATTCAAATTGTCTCAATGAAGATAACTATTCTCTCTGCGCTGTAAATACTTCGACCTTTGCCCTTCGCATACATTTAAAATGTTCGTAGACCCGCATTTGAATAAAGGAAAAATGTTTGCTGAATAATCTTATCATAGATTTAACTTTCATTTTAGGAAACTTTTGCGGTCATAAATTTCATTTTGTAAATGTAAATAAATTTCATTTTGTAAATATAAATAAATTTCATTTTAATGTAAGCTTTGAAATTTAAAATTATTTATGAGTCTAATCTACCTATTGTAGAGTCCATTGAACTCCGCTCTGGGTCCTATTTCTTAAAGGTACTTAATGAAAATTTGCATTTTGCAAATTTTCTATATGAAGACAAATACAAAGCTCGAAATGCAAATAATTCCCTGGTCAGATGTTTTTTTTTTTTAGGCTATAAATGATGAGCTTTCACATTTATTACTTATTCAAATATCATTGCAAAAGGAAACTTACATTGTGATATAAATGGAGTGAGAAATGGGAAATGTTTAACACCGAAGTTGAGTCACTAGGGTATATTGCCATTAGCAGAATAGTTATGAATAGCCAGCATGGGTACTCACCTACTCACTACTCAAAGTGAAAATGTAGATATTGTTTTTATTGATTCTCAATGTTTTCTTTCAATTAGTTTGTCTTTTTTCTCTAGGGTATATTGCCATTAGCAGAATAGTTATGAATAGCCAGCATGGGTACTCACCTACTCACTACTCAAAGTGAAAATGTAGATATTCTTTTTATTGATTCTCAATGTTTTCTTTCAATTAGTTTGTCTTTTTTCTTTGAAAGACTTTGAATTCAAATGTCATATTTGATAAATTACTTTTTCATGTTTTTACAGTCTAGTGTCTAGTTTAATGACTTCTCCACTACATGCTTGCATTTCCGATGAGTTCACTATTCTTTACACAAGTAGAAGTTTACTATGTACTATTTGTTAACTCTTTGGGTAAAAATTACTCTACATATAATTTACGGTTTTATGTTCTAATTAGCCATGGCAATAGGTATTGAGCAAAGTTCAGAAAAAGTTTACCCATGTTATCATAAATTCTCCACTACATGCTTGCATTTCCGATGAGTTCACTATTCTTTACACAAGTAGAAGTTTACTATGTACTATTTGTTAACTCTTTGGGGTAAAAATTACTGTACATATAATTTACGGTTTTATGTTCTAATTAGCCATGGCAATAGGTATTGAGCAAAGTTCAGAAAAAGTTTACCCATATTATCATAAGGGATGGACTGATTGGACTGACAGAGCAGGTAATATTAGTTCATTGGCATTTGCTAGTAACATGTGAGATGGAAGTGTTTACAATCTTCATGTTGGTCAAATTTTGAACCTTTGCTTGCGCTTGCGCAGAAACCCAATCTGCATTTGTTCATAAAACTACTAACCTGGGGGTTAGACATTAATGCGACCATTTCATGTCACATTAACGATGGAGGTGGTAATTTGCTGATTAAGATGAGCGCTTACCATGTCGAACAATCTGGGTTTAATTCCCGGACCAAGTTGGTCTGACTGAATTGTTGAATTTCAATCTAACTGGTGATGCTGACTGAGGAGCA